>NC_081443.1:2348003-2544891 GCF_007210705.1 Tigriopus californicus
AGAACTGGAAAAGCCCCCCCCCCCTCCATCCCCCTCTTCCCCCCTTACCTTCGACTTCTTTTTCATCCTCCAGAATCAAGTAAGTGCCACAAGACTGGTAAGCTGAACAAGATTATTAGGAGTTTTTTGCCAAACCACTGCCAAGACCAACACATTCTGTCTTGTCAACCCAAGATCTGGGATTGGAAATCAACGGAATTGGCTTATCGGATCTTGGATTGCCATAGTTGGATTACTTTCCCTCATCTCTAGTTCCTTCCTTGAGCCAAAAGACGCGAGACACTCTTGGAGTTGACGGCGTTCCATCAAACCAGTTCGTAAAACTCTAACTTGTATATATCTCATACTATTTTTCAGAATATTGCTTACGGCCTTTAAAGTAACAACTAGGTGCCAAGTTTTCTTTAAGTTGATAATTCATAACTTACATACATGAAAGAACAATTTAGAGCTGTCTCTTTGTTATCGGTTTTCTAAGTTTTGAAGCAATTTGCATACCTTAGTTGGAAGGTGTAAGTGCATCTAAAGCCCTATTCCATATCCCCGGCTTGGATTTCACCTAATCGGATTTTGCTCACAAAATAAAAGGAAAGTCGGTTCCATTTGTCATCCAATTAAACTCGACAGATCCCTCATTGAATTTTAACACTTCACACAAATCAACCCACACATTTCAAGCTAAACCCAATTTGCAACGCGAGCCTCGGAGGCTTCATCGATTCTCCACGAGTCTTCAAACCGGGTCGTTTTATTGATGCATTCCCGTGCCTTTAGGCTCGAATCGGTCATCTTATTCGTAGGACGAGAGCCTTTGGCAAATGTTTGAACGGTGAAGTGGTAATTAGTTCTCGTAATTGGCCTGTCAGTCTTTGGGAAAATCAATTTAGAACTTGCCAGGTTCTCTCTCCTTTTCTCTCTTTCTGGCAGAATCCCCAACCAGATCAAACAAAATCAGGGTTGCCATGGGTAACTAATTTTTGCGGAATCTTGAATTTGCCTTTGCGCAGATCTCTGAGGCGTTATGGCTCTGAAATGGACATTCTCTAGGGAATGGTTTATGGGTTCATAATGATATGCGTTGATGCTATGCATGGATTATGAAAGAACGACCCTGAATGATGTCCATTACCCTGGGGGTTCACATTCCCATTTGATTAAGTGAGAGCTTATGGAGGTAGGTAAATGAATTAGTGGCACATCACGCATGAGGAACCAATGGCTTGAACACCAAATAAGGCACATAATTGGAAAATTTGCCTCATGATTAATATTAAGGGTATTCATTAAGGCCGGAACCTAGTGTCACGAATCCAAGGCTCGTCCCATTTCCAGCCATAGTTAGAAAAAGAGCGAGGCCACCAACGGCGTTAGGCAGACATGTAGGGAGAAGATGGTAATATACTCTGTTGAATTATTTGATCGCTGTATCAGTCGTCATTTTGCATTGGTCTAGAATTTTCACAACGGTTGGTTTCCAACTTAGTCGCTGTGCCCTCTTTTGCGATTGGTAGAGGCAGAATATTTTCTAGATTCAGTTGTCAGCGCCCTCTATTGCCTAGACAATCAAACAATTGAGTTGACTTGGGTCGAAGCATTTGTCAATAGAGCTATTTCCAACATCAAATCAGTCCTAATTACACTATTTTATGCCTAATGAAGATCAAATGAACCCAAAATGTCAGAGTTTTCAGCAATCCCCCGCAGCGGCCCCTAACATAGTGCTTGTTGTGGGATCCTCTTTGTCCCACTCCCAAGCTACAAAACCCACGTGAGTAGTATGGCCCTAAAGCCATTAAATATGACTCTCCTATCATGCAAAAGTGAATCGAACTATTGAAATCTAACTTCAATCGCCGATTGTGTCCAATTGAAAAAAAAAATGAGTCCTATTTTGGCCACAAATCATACTGGCTGATGAGTTTCCACTCTACCCTGTGTCTAGCTGTCGAAACCTTGGACGTTTGTCAGATTCAGCTGAATTCTCTAGCTTCTTGATTCTATCGTTTTCAGCCAAACTTGTCTCATCCCAGCATTTCTTTCAAGGCAACTTGGAGCTGAAGGTCGCCGTTGTCAAGTGAAATACGATTCAAGACAGACCCACGGAAAGAAAGAGAGAAAGAACGAGCTAGATACAGTCAGGAGGGGAGTAGAGTGTTGTAGTGTTAGTAGTACATGGGGAGGTTGCTGGCTCGAAAATCTTGCTCACTCACTCACTCCTTGTCATGTTGTGTGCTCTTGGTTAGCTGGAGCAGCTTGGCCAGTCTTTAGACTCCCGTCTTCAGGCTTCCGTCTCCAGTCTTCAGATTCCAGAAGCCAGTCCAAGAGAGGAGGAGGAGGAGGAGGAGCAGGAGGAGGAAGACGAGGAGGAGGAGGCCACGGACCCACTCATCATCCAAGCCCAGACTTGCTCTTCGGTCCGCTAGTCCAAGTGTGAGGTCATCCCCAGAAGCACCCACGGACATCAGGGACATCACGGACCTGCCCCACCCCCAGTGGACGACGCATCCGGAGTCGTTTCTTTGAGGGTTCAGGCAAGGACGGCTAGAGAACTCCTTGGTTCAGGCTAGCAGACAAGGGGTCGACATCGTGTTCATGTCTCGATTGGGTGGAGGAAGCTCTGGGTTTGGGGGTGGGCGGTTCCGTCGATTCAGCGGTCGCCATGGGGGTCATGAGGAGGAATCGGAGCCTTCCTCCTCATCATCTGGGTCTTCTTTGGCCGGAGCCACGTCTCTGATGGGTCCTAGGATGGGAGGGGGCTTGGGACCCAATGGGTACTCGGTTGTTCGACCAGATATGGCGTACTATTGCTTTGATGTGCTGTATTCCCATCTGTATCACATGGACCCGCCGAGGACGCCATCCTTTCCCAATGATTTCTAGTAGGTGTTGTTGACCAAGGGTGTTGTCCTTTTGTGCGACTCCTCCTTTTTTTAAGTGGGTTCTTTGTTCGTTCTTAGTCCTTTGTTTGTCACCTGGAAGATTGGTAAGGACAAGAAACTCCGAGGATGCATTGGCACTTTCAATGAAATGGAGCTCCATGAAGGACTCAGAGAATATGCGGTCACCAGGTAGGCTGGGGCTAAACCAATGGTTGTGCCTGTGGGGTTAACTTGGTTTTGGTGGTTTGCTTTAGCGCCTTGAAGGACTCTCGTTTCAATCCGGTGACCCGTGACGAACTACCTCGACTACACGTCTCCGTGTCCATTCTCTGTCACTTTGAGGACGGCGATAACTTCCTGGATTGGGAAATCGGCGTACATGGCATTCGGATTGAGTTCTACACAGAACGTGGGAGCAAGAAGAAAACCGCTACCTACCTGCCGGATGTCCCACCAGAACAGGGTTAGTGGGAACGTCTTTTTTGTTATTGGGGATCAACATGGCCCATGATTGTATTGCGAGTGTCCTGGAGCCTGTTCGTAACCAATTTGGCTCATTTAGGTTGGGACAAAATCCAGACCATTGATAGCCTCCTCCGCAAGGGTGGCTTCAAAGGCACTGTCACTCCAGAAGTGCGCCAGTCATTACGCTTGGTCCGATATCAGTCTGAGAAGATCAGTGTGGCCTACCCGGAGTATTTATCCCACTGTCGTCAGCGAGGTCATGGTGAGCACTGACCTTGGCTTTCAGCCCAAGAATCTGCGCAAGCTGTGGAAATCCCAGAGAAGGAAGGAGAGATGGTGGTGAAGAAGAGGACAAATGATAGCACCCATGAGATCAATTACGGTGAGAGGAGTGACAACGGATGCCCCTTTGATAAAGGGGGATTGACGGGCTGCAACTTGCCAGTCTTGTTGGGACAAACTGCCATTGACTATCTTGTTTACCTCAAGGATGATCTGAATGACTTACTTCAATGGTAGCCGCTCACACTTGTGATGACAATAGATTACAAGAAATCAACCAGTTCCATCTTCAAAGAACCCTACTTGATCCATATTCATCCAGAGATCATTACACTGTGGTGGTGTTGTTTCCCCATGAAACTTTTGATGGCCTCATGGTTTCAATTTAGATTTAAAAAAGAAAACATCTCCCTCATTCTGTAACTATTTGCAAAAAAAGCGGTCAATTTTTAAAAATCACTGTCACTAATAGCACCACCAATAGTAGTGAGGTCAAGAGAACCATATTTTGTATGTCTCTTTTGTGATAGCTTCTGGCTTAACTCCTCAATTATCAAAGTATATTTGAAAGCCCCTAATGTTTAAATCCAATTATTTGGTGTGCCTGTCTATTTAATTGTATAGTTTAGTACATGTTTAAGCTAAACGACCTCTTTCATTGTTTTAGTACAATTTTCTTGCTTTTGTAAAGAGATTCGTATAATTCCACATTATACTAAATTTGAGAATGATTTTGCTTAATAAAAATCTTCTTAACACACGTTATTGATGTGCCGTCGAGATTGAAATGTTTTACACCAAATATATTTCATATGAATGAACAACATCATAGTATTAGACATAAGTAGTAATAGTGGTGGGGTAGTAGACGTCAGAAGAAAAGTCACTGCAGTTTGAGGGTTAAAATGCTCTTAAATACTGCGTAACTTTTTAAGTTAGCCCTGAAGCATAATCAAAGAAAGAGCACAAGCTTATTGAGAGCGCGTTGTTGTACTGGCTTAAAAATGAATTACTTTTGTGTATGTTTTCGTTTTTAACTTGATAGTCACAGCCGACGAAAGAGACGCCTTGCAGGAGAAATAGGCTAGATGATTAACTCGTGGAAAATAGTTCTGGAGATCTGGCATGTTTGAATGTCTTCATATAGCAACAGTGGACGTGGTGTCCTCAAGTGGTACATGTGCGGCAACATTGAACTTGGTACTTCTCGATATGGCACATCTTAAAGGAATGGACCAATCCACAATATTGCGATTGGTCATCGCAGACCTTCTGTGATCGTTGGGCTGTATCCTCTGAAATGATATATACGATGTACATGTATTATTCAAATTTTAAACAAAGCAATGGGAACGCGTGTCGCTCGAATTCGGGCGTTTCTTTGTCTGATAAGTTAATATTTATTTTGTCGACTTTTTTCCGATCTCTAGATTCTCTACGTTTCTTTGGCTTACGTATCGAGTTGGAAACGAATTTATCGGAGGTTCCAGTGCATGACGTCTTCTTGCACTTCCGTGACCCACGAGGTTTCTTAAGATCCGTACAAAATGAACCAGAAATTCCACGTGATTTCAAGACCTTCCAGGATGTATAGGGCTCTGAATTCTTTTTCCACCCGGGGTCGAATCTTCTCCAAATACATGTAACTTCTCTTGTTTGAACCCCGTCGTCACAAGATTGGGAACACTGGAAATGAAAAGATCCAAAGTTGATTGCATGAAACTCTGTTTGGGGTTCAACTTCCAGACAGACCAAACAGACATGGAGATTAATTAATAATTCAGGAAATGGTCTGGCTGCCCAGATCGGCAGGAATGAAGTCGAGAGCTTTGCTTTGGCACTTACCTCTGACCAGTCGGACGTGATCCAAGTCGTTTTGCACACTCGGGTGAAGCACTGTCTAGATGTGGGTGGCTTAAGAATGGCCTCACAGTATCTATCTTCCAATGCTGGAGCAGAAGAGTCCTCCAATCCGCAAAATACATCCCTCTTTTGAAGAGCTACGAGTCAAGAAAAATGAAGAAATGAAAGGGAAAGTTTGAGGCCTACAAAATTGCACTCCAGATGCCTATATATTTCTTTCCAAGCTCATTTTCTTGGCGAAATTGTAGCCTGGTTCTTAACAGGGCAGCAGAAGAGAGCCTTTTCCTTGAAAAGTTAAACTTATCTTGACAGTTAGTTCTGAAGTTTCATTTTACATTGATCAGCCTGCCAGTCAATAAAAAATGGGAAATATTTTCTCACTTTCTTGGTACAGTACAGAAAAATGAGCTAAGAATCGCCTGTTCGTCAGATTGGAAGCTGCTTCTCAATTGAAATCCCTTGCTTAAAGCCGGGCCCGGCCATTTTGATTCTGATACGGCGCAGTATCTTGTGTTGAATTCAGGAGTATACGATACTCTTTGCGGTCCATATTTTTGCACTCCAGACCCATTTAAAACTTCCTCAATTGGTATGGATTATCGATCTCTGTAGATAAAGTACGTACCTACAAATGCTCTACAATTAAGCCTGTTCCAATAAAGCCACTATTTTGAAGATCTAAAGATCGGACAGAGAGCCTTAGTTACCTGTGTTCTTGGCAACGCAGTCGGACTCGCGACATTTGTTCCATTGTTGGCTAATCCACTGAGGGCACTTTTGTTGGCCACAACTCTGATTTCGAGGAGGTTCTGGCATTCCTGCATCAATGCAAAGACTGGCCGGAATGACCTCGGTGGAATTGTCGCTCATGACGACCAGGCAATTCAATTCCCGGACCTGAAAAGTTCCAAATTTTGAACGGTTGATTTGGGATCAGAAGCCTGTTCAATCTATTTTCCCATTGTACTGGTTATCTTCAGGCATGAGTTATCTACCTGTATTCCCCCTCCTCCGCAGGTTTGGGAACACCTGGACCATTCGCCTATCTTCCAATCTAGCTTGATGGGTCTGTCGCTGTTATCACCCTCTTCCTCATTGTCTGTTCTATATTCCACTTTGGTTCCACTATTATCATTCGTCGGATCCTCTGGGTCCTTCTTTTCTTCAAGTTGGCTGCCGCTGGAATCTGGGTTCTCCTCACTTCCCGTTGTCCCTGGATCCTTTTGTGCGTCTTTTGTCCCAGCTTTTTCTTCTGGGTTATTATCGAGATGTCGTTTTTGGTTCATTATCGTTAGAGACTAAAATGTGAAATGCGGAATATCATGCGTGAATAGAGGGAACAATGAAGAGAAATGAAAGGAGGAGCAGGAAAGAGAAGCCAACCGGAGACTGAAGGAGCGAGATAATGAGAAATTGAATTTTTTTATGCAATCAACTTAGAACTCTATTATAGGTATTGTTAAAGCTAGGCGCTACATACATTTTAGAATCGACGTAACTTGTTTGAACGAGGGTCTTGATGTATTTCTTACAAAAATACATGTCCAGAATAATTAAATTTTGGCCGAGAGTGTTTCAACCAAAGCATGGAATGCTCTCGATCGTGAATTTTTAAGTTATTTCTTTTGCCGTTAAATCTCTCCAAAGGACCAAACTCCTTGCGATGAACTTGAAACGGTCTAAATGAAGGTGGGAATGGCCAGATGTGGCCTTGTTTTCACCCATTCTCCCCGTTACACTACCCTGTCAAGGCCAAGGTGAAACGTGAACCAGGCAAGAAAAAAATTGCTTTTGGTCCATGATTTTTGTCGGCCTTACTGCAGATGAGGAAATCTGATAAGAAAAGATATGTTAAAAACTGAAAGGGTAATTTGCATATTCAAGACTTCTGTGTCGTTCTCTTCCTTTTCCTTGGCCTTACTTAGTTCTGTTCACTGCAGGGATCCATTTTGAAAAAAAGGAGTGTTTTCCATGTAACATCGAATGAAGTTGGAACAATGACTGAATCTCTTTCGAAAGATCTGCATCGAATCAAGGTCTGCTTCGCCAGCCTTTACAGACCTAACCATAAAGTGTCCTGAAATCAAATGGGAATGCGCCAAACCCATTCCTTGTGATCATCAGGACTAAACAAACTATTATTTACGCGAGGATAGATAAATGTATCCAGAGAAAATTGTCCAAAAGTGATTCTTCGCATTCTAAGTTTCTAGATATTTCAATTGTTCTGTAGCAGACTTGGTATACCAAGATACACAAGAATTTGCTCCTAACTCAATCAGAAAATGTGTTTTTGTTGCCAATTTTGATTGAATCAAAGTGTTCTTAAAACATGTTGACTAAATTTCATGTACAGTAAATTGGTCGATTCCTTAAGTAGAATCCCCAATCGGGGATTTCAGTTATCATTACTTTAATAATCAAACTTTTAAGTCTAAACGTCTTCAATATTTTTTTCAAAGACAAATTGAAGTCAGGTATTTCGAAAAAAAAAAATTGATCGAAATTCAGGACAATTTCGGACTGCCCTGTAAAACGGACCTATGTATTTTTGTAAACACAAAAATGCGCGTGTTCCTGCTACCTTATGTCCGATTGTTTTGCCAATGATTTAGACTACATGGCCGTGGTTAATAAGTCAACACGCTTAGACCCAGGAGTGAACAAGTGAGACACACCCACCTTTCCCAACACCAGACAGAGGACAACCAAGACTTGTGAGAGAATGTGAGTGGACCGATTATTCTGAGTCGAGTCCGAAGAGGAGGACGAAAGCGACACCGAAGTGTGTTCAAACGGGTTAATGGCCTGAAAAACGTGGAATGTGGAACATCGATTGACGTGGAACATCCGCTTTTGTTAGTAGTGGAATAAAGATAAACAAGATCCCCCGTGGTATAATATTCCCTAAGTGCAAGGACATTATAGCTTTGATTGTTTAGACTTACATTATCCATCTGATTGTGAGTGGGATCCAAATGATCCAGATCGTCCCAAAACGTGCTACTGCTATCCAATTCAAAGTACGCGTCGTCATTAAAGCGCGATCCTTGAATCGGCCATCGTCCTCCATCAATCTTGGGCTCAGTGACCTTGGAATTGGTTTCCACCGTATTGAACCTCATGTATCCTTCAACAGTGGGCGAAGTGGTGGCCTTATCGGTATGCTCCTGGATCGGGATCAACATCCGATGGTTGTCGCTGCTCTTCCGAGAGAAAATCTTCCATTGCTCTTCTTGCGTCCAAGGAGCCATCGTGCTTGTTCCCGACCCACCGGGTAACGGAGATATCTTCCCATAGCTAAACTCATCGAAGCTATATGGCTGGTCGGTCATATGCTTGACAACCCCATAGAGCCCACTTCCATCTGGCAAACCATGCTCATCCTTTACGGCCGTGTTTTGAGAGTAAACTTGGTTGTCAGCTTGAGACGAGGAATCCCAAGCGTTCTCCTGGCCTCGCTCCTTGTTGTATTTGTTAATGGCCCTCAATGGATCGTAGAAATCTGTCAAAAGAGAACCAGAGGCGTGCGTTAGTAAGGGAGGGAGACGAGCAATCCACTTGTCAAAATATCCTCGAAAAAGAGTCCAATTATGTGGTACATAAGAGTATAAGCAGTGCAGCCTAAACGGACTTATTCACTGAGAGAAGTGCAGTTGTGCACAAGCTTAGCGTTGGTTTTATGTCGCTTTTCAGACCTGAAGGCTTTTCACCGCTGTCGACTTTTGAAAGGAAGGCTACTTTCTTGACCTTTGCCTTTGTCGAGGTCCGTGTGATGGATTGAGTGCAAAATGGGGGAGATGCAAGAAAGTACTTACTGTTTGGGTCAGGGATCTGGATTTCTGTTCCGAATGGCGCTTTGACTTCGATGTCAATGGATGCCGTCGCTTGTTTGGCTGAAAGCAAGTAGGCATCAAGTCATGAATAGTAATATGATCAAGCCACTTACATTCCATCTGAACCTGGCCGAGATTGGCCCAAATCAGGTCAGGAGGCTCTTTTCACTCACTCTACGATGTACTTACTACTAGCGTACCGCCCACGAAAGGAAAGGAGGTCCTGTGGCTCTTACTAAACAATCTAGATAATGAAGCTGAATTGGTTTTTTTTTCTCCCATGAGCTATGGAAGGTCTGCAGTCATCAAACTCTGACCTTTCGTCAATGGAAGCGATTCTCAGAAATCTGGAAAATGGTTCTCTTACTTTTCCTTCACGCTACTTCTTCCTGTCAAATTACTAGCGGCTGTACGTACAAGAAACAAACTGCAATGGTCACATGTATGTTAGAATTGAAATCCATAGTTGCTGAAATCATCGGCAAAATCACCAAAGACCGCTTCCCTTAGATCTGTTGGTAAGACTATGGTCCGTACTTCTGCTCTGAAAGGGAGTTAGAATGAACGAACGAACGTCGCCTCATTTCTTATGTAATGGGTGGAAAAGGGAACAATTGACTTTTGCTGACCAAAACAGAACAGGAAAAACGAATGGGAACAATTTTTGTCGTGGACCGAACGAAAACTTTCCACACTAACCACCCAAAGACCGCAGGATCTACCAACCACTTTTGACAAAGTGGAAGTAAAATGTTGTCCCAACACGTCATGTTAAAAGAGGGGGGAGGAAGGCCGAATAAAGAAAAGACGAAAATGGAGGGAGAACATGGCAAGTCTGTTACCAGCGGTGTTCCGCTCTTTTGTTATGCTGATTTCTCGGTCCGTGTTTGACAGGAATCAGGTTCTGAATGAAGGGTGTTGTTGTTATCCCATCTATTACACATATACAAGTTGTCATCATCATCAGCTCATCGTATTATTATGAATAGGGGACCAGGAAGGCTCAAGTACTCCGTGGAGTGCAAATTGGAACCCTTCCTCTCTGAGGCTTTCTTCCGCTTACCCATGCACGAGTATGTTCCAGCATCTGCATATGAAATGCGCTTGATCCGGAGGGAGCCCTTTTTGGTTACGAACACGCGTTTTCGGTTCACTCTGCGTCTCTTCGAGGAGCCGCCCAAATGTTTGCCTTTTTTCACCCTCCTGCTTGATCCACCTTGCTCGATCATCTGATCCCCTTTGAACCATTTCAGCATGGACCTTGGAAGTAAGATTGAAATAAGAAGTCAAAGGTCGCCAGCGGAAATCCAGAAAATGCTCTTTTTTCAGTTTGAAAGTTTGCCTTCCATTTTAAGGTCTCATTTCGTGTCACGTTGTTGCTTTCGGCAATTAAAACAAGTGAAGTGTCGAGCTGACCTTACAAACTCACTTGTTGAACTTTTTGACAGGACATGCAATTTTGACTTTGGTTCCCTCGTATACGGTCGCGTGTCCGCCGACCTTTAGTTGAACCGTCTTCTTCCCAGGTTCCTGGACATATGCTTGATAGAAATTGGCCTTGATGGTGGGCAAAATGGTCTTCGACTTGGATCCAATGTCATCCTCGTTATCGTTGCTACGGAAGATGTGCCTGGATGGCTCGTAGTCGTAACTGGTACAAGCCCGGTCGTAGCAGGTCTTCTCTGACTTAGGTCTGGGTCTGGGACATTCATCTTCGGGTTTGTTGGCGATCTCGCCTAAGGCCAACAATTGTTGACACCGAACTTTTCTGTACATGGTGCCCGATCCACACTTCTTGGAGCACTGCGAAATAAATTGCGGAAAATGTTCGCATTAGAGATTTTTTCCCCTCTCACATGTCAACACTAGGGTGGTTCTAGGAAGAAAGTTTGGAGACTAAAATATCGGGTTGATATTGATCTGCCATAAAAAAGAGCAAAAGTACTCTCGTACCCTTCTTCATCCCACTTTAGCTAGATGAACATTTTAGACAAGTCCACATATCTTAGATTCTTTTGAAAGACCGACCAGACGAAAAGTTTGCTCACAGAGTGGTCCCAAGATTTTCCAAGAATGCTTCTACAGCAAACCCATGACCCTCTTTCATGTTCGTGTGCTTGGGAGCATGTGCTTGTGCAGTAGTAATTCCGTGGTCGGTTGTTCGGTCTTTTTCTCGTTCTTGCTAGTTCAATGTTGGCCTAAGAGGCCATGAAAATGAAGGTTTGCCCAAGGCACGCTTCATTGGCTCAAATCGAGTCGATCGTTGTTCCAAGGACCACTCACTGTCTAACTCGACCAAAGAAGCAGAAGAAGAGAAAAAAACTGGGTTTGCCCTCTCATCTTTTTTGGCCGAGGATCACTGACTAACAATAAAGCCCTGTGTATGACGTTGAGCTTGTGTACGTAAGTAGGTAGTGTACAAAAGATCTCTCCCCTGTAACCAGAATAGCTATATTCCCCGAGAACGTTTGATACTTGAATGCAGAGCTCATCAGGTTTGAAGTACTTTTACTTTTCATTTCGCACGCAACTGGGACTAAGCAATAAAGCTCAATTTTTTGATTAGCATTGACCCGTGATCACGTATGGCTTACTTTGGTCCATGGCGATGCGTTCCAGTTGATTGGGCAATCAATGACGTTGCAAAACTGCTGAGTGATGGGAGGAGGCTGAGGACAGAAACTGTCGTCCACTCGAAGAATGTTGTCCTTTCCATGACGAACTTCTTGGATGCACGTCACTGTACGGGTTTGGATCCCACCTCCGCAGGATTTGGAGCAGTCACTGAAGTCGGACACGTTCCATCGAGGAGGACATGGGTGATCGTTGCATGTTTGAACTCTGACCTCCGGCCGCTCGGACAGCTTACAGTTGACTTGCGAGACTGCTGTCTCTAAAGAGTCATCCACACAAAGTATCTTGGTCTCTTGAATACCTAAAAGTAGAGGAAGAAAGGGTTGGTGGTGACGGATTCTATTGGAATCGGAAAGTGTTGAGAGCCAGAATTATTACCTCCTAAACAGGATTCAGAACATGTCGTAAACCCGCCCTCTTTCCACCGATACGAGATCTTCCGTTCTATTTTAAGAGCTAAGGCCGGAAGGGGATGCTCGAGCTCTTGGAAATGATCACTTTGGATGTCGGAAGAGGGATTCTTCGAATTAGTAGTTGCACTTGGTGTGGACAACCCCTGAGATTGGTCCACGAAATCGCAAAGGCCAGCGAAGCAAATTTCCGTTTCCATCGGCTTTGGCCCTGGACACTTGTGATCCGGCAATGTTGCCACGGTCTTGGAAAACTCCAGGAAGATCTTGCATTCGACTTTTCTTTTCCTAAAGCCTTCACCACACAAGGCACTACATGGACCCCAATCTTCCACAATGAAACTGGAACAAGAGTTCAAAATCAGTCGGGCAGAATGGAATGGATTTCTCGAATTCCAAGAGTGAACCAGCGTCTCACATTCGAGACGATGGTCTGCGCACCAAGTTGAGCACGTTTCCTAGACAGACATATCGTCACTACACTCTTCTTCGACATGAGAGACATGTGGATGGCATTCGGGAATAAACCATTCAACGTGTCAGTCCCTCGGATCTTGCTTGTGATTAACTTTACTCTCAAATAGATTCCGTATTGAGTGTGAATCATAAGAGAGGCCCAAGGGCCACGAGTAATCTCCGTGACATAGGGGCAGATTATGTTAATCTGACATTCCCTTGTATGGCCATGAATTGAGGGGCCAGAGAAAATGCAACAAAGTCATGATGGTGTATGCAGTAATATCTTTCCATTGAATTCTCTGCAGAACCCATACAGTGGGATTCGGAACGAACCAACGAACACAAGAGCTAGCTAGCCATCGAGAACGAGGGGGGAGGTGGTGAATGGAATGGTGAACGGGGGCAGTGGCGGTGGTGGGCGTTGAAGAGCAGTACTGAATGTACTACTGGTGGTGCTGTGTATACATGAGAAAAATAATGGTGCAGTTCAGCCGTGGGCTCCTTCACTTTGGAACTACTTCATTGTGCCTTAGATAAGGTTTTTGAATGTGCAGAGTGAGAGTGCATCGGCCACTCTTCCCGGGGCTTGGAATCTAGGGGAGGGGTCTCTGTACATTAAATCATGTATAAAGTGCTCCTCGTGCTGCATATCTTGAGTGGAAATCGAGAATCGCTCTTAAGCGAGAGAGAACCAAGCAAGAGATACGGGATGAAGGCGACCAGGACCATGAAGGCCAAGAGGAGAACAACGAGGACACGAAGACAGTGTTGGAAGTAGCGGCTTGTTAGTCGCAGATAGTGGTGAGGGGAATTGTGCAGGGATTTCGGTTTGGCAGTGCAAATTGAAAGGAACAACACTGGGAACGAACGTGAGTAGAGCGAGCTCCGTGGATGAGAACTGTGCCATGACCACATTTTGTTGTGGGTTCATTGAGAGTGGACAAACGGACAGTTACCTGACATACAGCCAACCACATGAGAAGTAGGATCGCACGGCCGGAGACCCACTAAATGGTACAGAGAAGCAATATCATCATGTTTTGAACTTCCCCCCCCAAGGACCCAGGTCCACCGCAAGTTCTGCTCTTAATCTAATTTCCCAGAAGTCAAAACCACGGTTGTTGACCAATGATGGAGCCTACCTCGCTTCTGTGGTCACTTCAGTTGGAACGGAATCGATCAACCTCTGTGGAAGTAATGGACTTTGGCCGGGGGGAGTCATGGTTGGCAAATCGGGCCCACCAGATCCTGGCTTGTCCGTCTCCAGAGGTTGACGCGGCAATGGAGGCTCGACATGGAATCCTTGGATCTTCTTCCAACCTGTGGGCGTTTGGTCGCTTTTCGACGAGTCAACCTGTGATTTCTTCCAGCGGGCCCCTTCCTCTTCCTCCCTGCAATCAGGTTTCCCATATCCAGGCCCTCGACAAGGTTGACTAACGGGGGGCTTGCCTCGAGTGTTGCAGGCCCCGCTGGGAAATCCTCTGACGTCTCGACAAATCACGTTGCGATGTTGCAAGCCTCGTCGACCGCATTGAACGCTGCACTGTAAGAGGGAACAGAAAATGAGGCCATCAGATCGTCATCACATCTTTAGGAAGGCCAGGACCCCCCAACTCATCGTTGACCTTTTGAGGAAGTACGAAAAATACGAGTAAGGAAAGGTCCTTCGTTCCGTAACGTTTGGGTATTTTTGAAGGAAGGAATAAAGAAAATACGGGTTTGGAGACCATGGTCGACAGTTCCTCACATCCATCTCACTTCTAACTTGATTTAATTTACATTTTGAGGGGGAAATTGTTCCACGCACATTGTAGACAGATGGGTCGAGCCAAGGCATATTTTTCTCCCATTTTCATGATTCCCCCACTTTTCAAAGGGGAGGAGAAAGAGGACGACGAGGAAAGGGACCACGAGGACGAGAAGAAGGAAATGGGGACCGTACGCTTTCCTAACTCAACTCCATATGAGGTGCTTTTTCCATGGTCCTCTTGTTCGTCATTAAGTGGAACTTTTCCAGTGCTTGACTCGCTCTAACGTGCTCAATAGAGGATTCATACTTGGTGATACTCTTACGACTGGTCGCAAATTCTTCGTTTATTCCCGAAGTATTGTTATAAGAGAGAATCTAGAACAGTTTACACATATCATTTGAGCCAATCTTAGTGGAACACACAAAGCCAAACGACAAATAGTCAATTGGTTCGCGACGTTTGCTTATGTATGGCAATGGTTCCATTGAAGGACATTATCTCCTACCTTCCTGCCCCCGTTGGTGCCTTTTTCAACTTTCCTAATTCATTCACGGGGAGAAAATAAAGAGGGTGATGAGTAAAGTAGCTGGAGGATCGAAATTGGCTATTCTCCACTCCTTGAAAAACTTTCAAATCATTTCTACATGTTGGTCTCTGGGTCCCTTGGAAAAAAGTTTCCTGACGCCTAAATTGTTGCTCGTGTGAACGCAAGCAAAATGGAGTCCTTTTTTGAGGCCACCAAGTTATGAAAGCGATAATGTCAGAGTTTCCTTCACGCCGTCTATGCCAGAGCATGATGAATGAGGAAATTCATTCACATTTTTCACTCCGTACCAAAGTTCATCAAAGAAGATTTAAATCTGAAAGCTAATCCATTCTGCCGCTCAGAAAAAGGTCCCTCATAAGCTTGGTGGCATCGTTTTTCCATGGACCTTGGAACTTACCTCAGACCAAATTCCCGTGTACCATTGCGGACATTCCTCCATATTGCATCCCTCCTTGGACGGTGGTTCCAAATTGGGACATTTATCATTGACCACCTGCAACGGAAGTTTCACCACATCATCTTTCTGAGATAGCAAGCATGTTCCATGAATCCTCTGAGGGGAGGCCAGATCAATGATCCAATTCCCCTCATGGGTCTAGAGGGCCATTTTGTATGCTCTATTGATTTGAGACACTGATATGTGTTAGAAAATCGCTGAAACTGGAGAGAAGTTGGCTCTTCACACGGCCTCATAAAGACAGCCCTGAAGAACAAGATCGAGCAGGAGATTCCAGGTCTGACTCATGTGCCAAGAGCCACCAAGACCAAAAAGTAACATAACGTAACCTTCAGAATGGAAAAGTCACTTGCGTTGAAAGAAGAAACCATTCAGGAAATGCGATCCGGATCGTTTCCGATCGAGCTTGTTGAGAACACATTTGAAAATAATGATTGTTTATTTAACTTTGATTTGATGGCATCGAGAGGCTCGTAGTTTTGACTTGTCATAGTCCAGCCCAAGTGGAACGGACACCCAAACGTAAACAGACGTGAAGATAACCAGGGAATCCAATCAGAACCTTGACATCCAGGTGTCAAGTGAAGATCAGCCTCAACGACAAGGACAAGGTCTCCACGAGCCGAAAAGCAAGGGTCTTCGGCTCAAGGAGATCCTTTTTCTCAATATTCCAGCTGTCACTTCCCAAAAGCCGCATGTCTCGCTTGGGGTATTCAATCAGTTTCCAGAAATATTCCCACCGTGTGGAGTGCAACCTTCCGCCCACCACCCACTTCCAACAACACACTTGTGTACACGTCCAAGTCAGTCGCGTTTATCCTCCATCCACTTTAGAAACGAAAGCGATGCGGGATCGTTGTTCCCAACCAAATACCTTTAGTATCTTGAAGGCGTGAAGAAGGTACACTTTTAATGTCTGATCGCTATCAAAAGAAGAAATCAGTACATGCGTGTTTCCCCCATTCTCATGAAATGAGGCCAAGATACCCTTTTCATCGGATGGCACCATGGACGTTGGTTGGAACACGGATGCACGAAAATGGCATGCGTGAGCCAATGTGTGATTATTTGTGCTCCACTTATACGTTCCATTACAAAAGCTCCACTCAGCAAACAGGAAGTCAACCTTGAACCATTCATTCGGACCAGTAGGACGAGAAAATGCATGCCTATGAGATGGATTTCCAACCCAATCATTAACGTGAGGCATATCCAAATATTGCCTTGACGCGGCCGCCATCTCGTTCCCTCCTTTTCCCATTTTTTGTGAGGGAGAAGCCAAGTTCCATGTTCCAATGACCAGCAGTCCACTTTCAGACAGTTGATGGACTCTCTCCCTTCGCTCGATCTCTTCAGTGCGTCTGAAATGGTCCACCATGGTCTCTGAATAGATTTTATTCCGCCAAAAATTCGTGCCCGATCTAAGGGAGCCCGACTGCACGAGATGGAACTGGAAATGAAATGGCTGGGAAGCACAAAATCTGGTGGAGTAGATTTCGAACTGCATTGTCTAGAACTCTATTCACCAACAACTCTCTCCGCGTTCTCATTGGCAAAAAAAACTGGGCAATAGCCAATTGAAAGCTATGGTTGCACCGAAACCTCGTCGTAATGCCGCTACAATTCTTGGTCTTGATCTAGAGCCCTCCCAACAGACCCATATTCCCTTGGCTTGTAAATGGAGTCTTTTACAAGCTCGAGACAGATTTTAGGGTTTGCTTCATGCCATGCATCTCGTTTACGATACGAGAGCACAATATGCGGGCCCGCTAGCTCCCCTGTCTTCTTCACTGATAAAACAAGTTCCTGACATTTCTTGTTTCCATTTGGGATCAATGCGATGCAAGAAATGGTTGACATGGTTCGTGGTGGTGAGGAAATTTCTTACCAATATACTATGTAGAACTTCATTGGAGTGTTGCAAGTTTCCCATGGCAAAAAAAGAATGCAAACGCTGCAACGACTTTCAATAAGAATATTTCGCAATATTAACGGATTTTTTTAAACATAACCCCTTTGACCTCGTTTAATTTAATTATTCTAAAAAACATTGCACTTATACACTTATATAAATTTTCACATTAATTGACGTCAATTATACCAGTAAGAATTGCGTACATGTAATCAATGACCAGCTACTCCTTAGCTGAATACATGTGTTTTAATGCATATATGTATTTGCTACACACACTCGTCTTCTCCTTCAGCTTTTCGATCTTGAAATGTCCAGAGTGCTCGGTTGAACAATGAGCACAACTTTTGTTTTGTAAATGGTTTGTTTGAATAATGGAACATGTTTCAGTATGGCACTCTTATGTGTTCTTATGCGACAAACAAATCGCGTGGTTGTTGTCTGAAAGGTTGAATTATGAGCACAACTAACCTTGATCTTCTTTCCATCCTTGTCTATGATGCATGCCACGTCCCTGGTTCGAACACCTCCACCACAGGATTTGCTGCATTCGCTCCAGTCAGTAACCTCCCATCTGGAAAACAAAAAAAATACGCAAAAGGATGATTTCTCTTTGAAATAGACCTTCACGGGCAAGAAGAGAGATGGAAGAAGGGCTTCCTTTCCAAAGCTGTCAGGTCTCCCTGGGCTTTGCTTTTTTATGAGCGTCCCTAGTCATGAAAAAGAAAAATGAGCTCCAAGGCCTCGCGGCTGCATTCCAGGACTGTTACTACAATTGTCTTGAGCCTTTGCTCAGGACTCGGAACTTGGGGCTACTATCATGTAGCCCTCTTATGAGGCGTTCTCCATTGACTGGCAAGGTGTTCAAAGCCGTATGAAATTAGATTCATTGTAGCGTGATGGCAAGCCCGCCTTTTATGGCCGTTTCAATCACTTTTTTGAATCGTGGCAAAGACCAAAAGAGGGATCTTGGAAATTTTATTAGTGAGATCCAAAACTAACGAGTGAGTGGAATACCAAAACCATTTTATTGGGGAGAAAATTGAGTCCCACGTTGAAATTTGAACCTTTGCTCTGCTCCATTTTCCAAGGCCAATGCCCTGACTTATGGTCTGATTGGGTCGAAGACAAGCTAGGAGGGATGGAGTGCGGAGATGTTTCGGCTTTTGTTGTTGCCCAAAAAAGTCGTGGGAAAAGTCGCTTTGTCCTTTCAATTCAAAATCTCGAGCCAAGAAGATTCGGAGCTGAATTGTGGTCAAACGCTAAAAGTGGACGAGATATCTTGGTTATTGATCTCGACTCGACCAGTGGTCTCATTTAAGGGTCTGAAATTTGTTTCACCTTCACAAATGAACTAGAATTTGTGATGATATCGAAGGAAGAAAATGAGACCACTCCCTAGATTTGACCACGAACTCACGAGGGCCCCAGCCATCAATTGAATTCGGGTCTTTCCTTTTTGGGTCTCTTTCCGATGGATGAGGAGCATTCGGAAATGAAAAGCCAGTTTCCATTTCAGGGGGCTCCCTTTTTGCGTCAGGGCTCCCGAGTGAGCGCGAAAAAGGAGTCTTTGGATTCTGATATTGATTGTGAATCATGGAAAGAAGGATCCAAAGTGGCTCTTTTCAAAGATATCTATGGGTGGTCTTTATCGCAACGTGGCCCTTTGACAGCCTCCAATATTGCCTCTCTTCTGCGGAATGACTGAAGTTTGCATGATTGATTTAACGGACTACTAATACATCTCTAAGATACTTTCGTGACAGTGGCTTGAAATACAAAACCTGAGCACTTTTATTACAGAGAGGTCTCTTTTCCCTGCAACCAAAATCAAGTTCCATTTGAAAGGACCCAACCGGAAATAACCTTTCAAGGGTGAGAAAGCCCCACCTACGGTACTCGACTCGTAGTTCCAACAAAAGCAAATGAAGTTCCAAATCAGATGAGGACAGTGTTTGAACTTGAGAGTGCCAAGGACACAACAGCTCTAATAACAAGCTCGTCCTATGCTTCACAATGTGTAGACGGCGCATTTCTAGTCCATAGCATGTCCACTACGGTATTGCGCCATTACGTATTCAATACTCTAAACAGCCATGAAATCAGGGTCGAATCCTAATGACTAATCGGCGTAATTATATGGTTTAAAAGGTGCTCGTTATGTTGCCTGAGAATCATATTTACCTGGCTGGACAAGGGCGATTATTACAAGGAGCCATTCTGGATGGGGGTTGTGTGGCCTTGTTGCAGAGGTCGTCGTGAACCTGGACCTTGGTCTGGTTGTTCAAGCACACAAAATGGGCCATCATGTAGCCCCCTCCACAAGGGACCGAACACCTGGACAATGGAGCCTCTTCCCAGGCGAAGATGGCGTTGGGACATCCGGTTCCATTGCCACCGCAAGTTCCACATTGATCCACTTTCAGATCGGAATCAAGTTGGAGATCACATCCCACCCTCTATTGGAAAGGAGAGAGAGAGAGAAGGAAAAAATGGGAAAATATAGAGGCACTCACAATATTGGAAGAAGAGCTTTACATCTTTGTGTTCGGAGCTAAAAGCGTGTGATGGAGTTTGGGAGGTGTTTTTCCCAATTTTCCAATAAAACCACATCCAAGCCATCAAATTTCAACACGCAATGCTTCTTTTCTCATCAAACGCTCAACCCGAACGAAATAGATGTCTAAACCCGGGTTGACTGCAGAAGCAATGTCATTTTGGACTAAATTTAGGCGCACTAACTCCGACAATATTGGTCAGGATGGCCAAAAG
Organism: Tigriopus californicus; assembly: GCF_007210705.1. Classification (NCBI taxonomy): domain Eukaryota; kingdom Metazoa; phylum Arthropoda; class Copepoda; order Harpacticoida; family Harpacticidae; genus Tigriopus; species Tigriopus californicus. Next base: position 2,368,271 of record NC_081443.1, read on the forward strand.
AGGTCGAAAAAAACGTATTTCCTTGCAACTTCAACCCAGGTTATACACCCGTCATCTCAGGTAGAAGTACGTATATTTGTCTCATCAATCAAGACCTATCGACCTTAACAATTGCTAAACCATTGAGCAAAATCTCATCGAAATGTTCCTCACTCGTCTTACCCGACATTCTCCCCGAATGCACATATCCAGAGTGTTCATTCGACATCGTGTTCCATCCACGGCTTCCCGGTCCATTTTCACGGCCAGATCCGGGTTTTGCGAGGCACGGCAATGGAGTTGGCACAACTCGTGTTCGGCCATATTCTCGTCTGCTGCAGCTTCCCACAGATAGTTTTGACCCTATATGGAGTGGAGTAAGCAATGGAACCGTTGACATGGCAACCTGCCTTCCGATAAAAAAGTGGCCTATGGGGACTTTGGGGTTGGCGTGAGTCCTTACTTTCCACCATCTTTGTTGGTCCATGAGATTTCGGGGCCCTAGCCGTTAATGGAGCGAAAGGGACCTCCGGGCCTGAATGTGATTTATCACACCCTTTCAGACTTTTTCCACGAGTTCAATTACGTAAAATGTGCCTTTCCATGTCTGAAGTGCTAAGGGCATGTGGAGCCATGTGTTCATAAGATTTAAAAGTATGTTTTAATGTTTTTGCACTTTTTGTACGTTTTTTCTACATTTTTATGCAATAAACATCAATTGTTGTTCCTTTTTAGTTTAGTTTTACACACATTCCGTCATGGCCATGAGCCGCAAGTACATCACATGCCTTCATAATTATTGATGAGTTCTAACCGTTTGGTTTATTCATTAACTTGAAAAATCGGTCATCCCCTTGATTGTCAAGAATCTACGTCCTTACTAAAGCCTACCATTTTTTACGGCTCAGCATCCTTATAATACATTTGTATATGTATGATAATGCTCTTTTCTGTGTTTGACCCAAAATGATAAGAGAGTAACGTACTTTTAAATCAAACCCCAATATTGAATGCCATTTTCCTCGAAGCGCACACCCTTTGTTCAAAAACAAGACTTGCACGACCCTCTCTTACCTCGTAGGGTACATCGTTGTACAGGGCACATTGCTGATCCCTGAAATCCGAGCCCAAGCTCAGCAAGTTGGCTGGACAGGGTTGGATGTTGCATATTTTATCCTCATGAGTAAGTCCTTCGCACTGAGTCTCGCGACAGGTTCGTTGGCGAGTTGCGATCCCTCCGTCACAACTTCGGGAACACGGCGACCACGTGGACCACTTGGAGAATCGGTTCCGCGAGGCAATGACCTGGAAACCCAAGCGAGAGACAAATTTTATGACAAGTTTGGACCCTGGAAATTTTGACGATGAACGACGCCTCGTTTTGAGGTCATGAAAGTTTTTGAACGAATCAGTCCAAAAGAAGACAGGTCAGACAGGCATTGTGGGTGGGGAAATTGAATGAAATTGAATTTCCTCGGGAATAGCTGATCCTTGGAAACGACGGAGCTTGGCAAAAACTTGAATGGACCACTTGAAAACCTAGGGAACATCCCCTAACTTATTATCCTTTTCTGGGGTCCGAACAAGAAGCTCGTTTCAGATGGCCCCCAATTTTACAACGCCAGGTCTTTCTATCAAAAGTCATTTCGGCCAGAGGACATGAAGAATCGTTCAATTTGCCAATTTGACTGGTTTTGGCATTTATATTTGCCTTAACTTTGAAGGCCTGCTTTGGAAATGGATTCAATTAGAACCTTGATCACACAGACTTTTACGTTGAGTTTCGGTCCAATTGACTTGTCATAAAAGGTGAACTCATTAGGCATTCATAGCAATTGAATAGATCAAGCTTAAACAATGAATGTTGTTAGGAACGAAAAGTGTACGTAGTTGAAAAATACTATATAAGTTAAACGAACCATTGTCCGGTTTGGTGAACGCCTGGTACAGTGAAAGATCCAATTTCATATAATGCGAACCAAAAGTCAAGAAACAAGTTCGGGCCCCGCTCGGACTGAAATGAGTGAAGGCCAAAACCATGGCCGGCCTTTTCAAGTGCGCTCAACTATGAGTCCACTGGCAATCCCTTTCAACTTGTTCTGCTTAGGATTTTGGCTGCTCATTTTTGTCCGCATTTCGAATGGAACGGGGAGGAAAAAAGTTGTGCCATCCAAGAGCGGAACAGAGAAAGAGCCAGGAAATGCATGCCAGGCACTTTTCCCACTTTTCTTCGCCCTGACTTTCTGACTTTATCTCGGTGGTCGGTGGTGCGTTATCTTTTGATCAAGATCGGTCTACTTCGAATGAATGATTTCAAAACGAATGCTGAAAGCTCTAAGTATGCCATTAGCCGTGTCTTTTTGCATGGGTTTTCAATCAGAGAAACCCCGTATTTCGCGGGATAAAACCTCATTTATCAACCTTCACTCGACAGCAAACCTGTGCTATTCCAAAATCCAACCTGAATTGACCCGTGTACGGTCAACAATGAGTATTTGGAAGCTTCTTGGTATTGCCACGTGAAGGTCCCCTTTCTTGACATTTTTTTCGACCTGGCGGCTCGGCCAGACTCCTCTGTCAAAGGTTAATTTGGGCAAAGTTGACAAATTGCCATCTGAGGAATCAATTTACCAATTTGGCTAACAACATCCTCAATAGAAAAGACAAGGCAAGCGGCGTTAAGTAGCCTTTGGCAGGGGGACTTTTTCCTGGCCTCAACCAACAAAGCCTCTTTCTCTTTCTCTTCACTTTGGCGTCCTTTCAGCTCTGACCTCCAGAACATGCTCACAACAAAAGGGGCGAAAGAAAGATCGAAAGAAAGAAAGAAAGACAGACAGAAAAAAGGAAAAAGAAAGAGGGGGAGGGAAGGGAGAGAGAGAGAGAGCAATCCAATCGTTCTTGGGTGTGACTGGCTCGCCTCCCTCTTCCTTTGCCAATTTCATTGCCGAGTGATGAATAGTCCTCAAAAGATGCTTAACGACCTCGACCAATGCCTACAATACCCGAATTGGCATGGCCTTTTCTTTTTTTAGGTGGGTTGTAAACGGAGATTGCGACTTGTCTCCCATGGAAGTTGGAAGCAGTCAAGACGGGTACATGAATGAATAGGTTTAGGTGGACATTTAGATCCAAAAGTTCGGATAAACGATAAACGATGGGAAAGACTGCTGATTACACACATATCACACAGACTTCTAGCTGATCTCGGAACAGATCTGATAAGGCAAGTAGTACTTGGACATTAATCTTCATCGTACCCTTCGAGATCTTATTCGTCAGCCAGTCAGTCAGTCAGTCAGTCGTTACACTGAACTAGGTGTTCGGTAAATCATCTCAACGGCGTATTTAGCTTGGAAAATCCTTTGAACAAGATCCGATCTCATCTCAAGACAAGCGACATTTTCACCCAACTCTCAACGGGCTCGTCAAAGCCAAATAAACGGTCGTAGCCTTGGAATCGCTCAGAACTTGCCAACTTATCCCAATTACATTTTCTGGGAAGGCGTAAAAGAAAACTGCAATCCTCGCCGGGGGAGAGTAAAGGGATCGAAAACGAAATCAAGCTTCATTGAATAAAGACAAGATTTTTCTCTTGTTTTTTTTCCTCTTTCTTTCTTTCTTGCATGCCCCACTTTGCTCACTCACTATTGTATTTGTGAAATTACTGCGATTGACGGCTCGGAAGAATCTCCAGTCAGTGAGTTGGTTCGTAATTTATGGCAAACATTTGTCCGCCCACGAAGAAGTAGTGCCACTTGACAAGACATAGGATCTTTCGAAACCAAAGGATTATCCACGCCATTTTCAATGCACACATGCTCATTTATATTTCCGTTTCCAATTGGACCATTGTGCAAAAGCAAACAACAATAGCCATGCTCTTCAATTTGGACTCGGGCAGATTTGATTAACCCGCGTCTCTCTGGGTTTGTCCAAGGGGGGTCACTTTCAAGGTTAAGAGACAAGCAAGACAAGTCACGCATTTTGCCAGATTTTGATTGGGCTCGTGCACAAGCTTCAAGCTTCTTGGGTGCCTGCCCATCATGCTTACTCCATACGGTTCGTTGTTCCCAGAGAGAATGATGACCCCTGGCAATCAAGGTGCGGATCCGCCCACCATTGAGAATGGCGAGAAATGCATTGGGACTTGAAATTTGAAAAATGACGACAACGACGGACCGGCAACCTCCTTTTTTTTTTATGGGAGAGCGTTGAATTGTCGCTGAGAATTATAGGCCACTAAATCGAACAACATACTTTTTGCGACTTCATTTCAAACACACTCTGCTCAAGCGTGAACATAATTGCAGGAATCTGAACATTCCGGCAAAGTCACAAATGACTGTGTTCAAAAACACATTAGAACATTCACCATGAGTCATTTTCAATCATAGACAAAGAACTTCAAGACCACATTAATTTGACCAACTTCACGAAGATTGGAAAAATTAGCCCGGTGGTCAATTTCAGTGGCAATGGACGAATGTTTTATATTGTTAATATTTATTATTATTACCAAATAATAGAAAGCTGTTCCTTCTCAAGCGTTGTTTTTGTTATTATCATTTTAGTAGAGACGAATGACATGTGGAGAGAGATTAGTAAGATTGCTTTGATTTATTGATTTATCACTACGAATAGCATGTCTCTCACGAAGGTTAGATTTGATTCAAATCCCAGTGTTTACATTTTTCATGCAGTTCGTGATCAAATAACTATTTAATGTAGACCCTGAATCCTGCATTGTGACAACACTCCTCTACCACAAGTTGTTTTAGGGGGTTTTATTATAATAGTTAACTAACCGGTATTTGGTAGTGAATGCCCAGCAAGTAACGTCGTGTTCTATGAAATATTTGATCTGATAATGAATTTGAATTGGCCCCTTTAAGGCATCCCTATACTCAAAATCGTCTCGTTATCGTTTGCAAAACATTCAGCAAGATTTTGTTTCACACTGTTATTTTCTGAATTGTTTTTTCTGCAACGAAATTCAATCCCTTAAAAAAATCGTTCCTCATTCTTTTGGTTGATTTCATGTTAGAAGAGGTCAAGAAATTTTGATACCTGAGCAAGCCACCCGACTGGCAGTAATAGATGATTTGATTAAGGAGTATTGTCAGCCTTTCATCCCCTTATTCCGCCTCAAACACATGAACTCAACAGGGTGTCCGAATGCTCCCTCATTTGCAATCATGTGTTGAACTTGTAACCCCCAGCTTATTATTATGACGCCCAACATGGGTGGGCTCTTAAACGTTGGTTCGCTTGATGCCATGAAATGCAATCCGGCCCGGTCAAGTTGGGAAACAAACTTTGGGCACAAATATATCTCCAAATTTGCCTCGAAAGATTTCTCTGAAGACGGCCTGGTGCTGCTGGTAATACCACTCAGCCGAGAGTAAGTGATATTGGACAATGACTGAAGCCGATACACAACGGCTNCTTATTATTATGACGCCCATCATGGGTGGGCTCTTAAACGTTGGTTCGCTTGATGCCATGAAATGCAATCCGGCCCGGTCAAGTTGGGAAACAAACCTTGGTCCCCTCTCTCTCTCTCTCTCTCTCTCTTTCTGTCTTCTGCTCTACTCTCTTTTTTGCCCGGGACTTTTTTATGGCATGAATTATTGCGCTTCACCCGAGTTCACCAAATGGAAGAAAGACTACTTCCTACAGACTACATATTACTAGTAGAGAAGACTTCCTTGGACTGGGGACCAAAACGAGAAAATGGCCGCCATCACCGCGTTTTTGGTTGCTTGTCATGATCTCCCCCAAATGTAAACATTCCACATTTTCAAACCTCCCAAAACCGACCAGAATGTGAATCAACGATTCTATCGACTTCATCCAACTTGCCTTGGAGCCGTGATATTTCTTTCATTCGTTTGGCAGAGATGAGCAAATATGAAGGGGGCAAAGTGACCGGAGCGCGAAGCTCCAAATTCTATGGCTACTTAATTAAAAGTGCCGAGATGAGGACCTAATGAATTCCCTTCTATTAGAGCAATAACTGTGTTACAACAACAGCGTTTGAACAGGCCCATTCCTAAGCGTTACTTTGGAAAAAAAGTCTAAATCCTGAGTCATGAAGGACCAGGTTTCTTTTAATGGTCCATTTTGGAGCTAATTTGAGTCCATTAGTTGTGACGTCACCAAAAACTGGACATATTTCAATGAGGTCAAGGCCCACCAAGACTTGGTAGCAAAGTTTTACTTGGGCTACATCTGAATGCAAATTGATTGCCCGTCATTCATTGGCAACGTTCAGAAGAATTAGAACGAAAACGACTTTGGAAATTGAAATGAATGTACAACTGAACATTGTCTAAAAGGTAGTGGTAGTTTGACTCAAAACAAATCAAAAATTGTTGCGAAGTTGAGAGGGGTTTATTGAAAATTCCGGCATTCCTTTGTCGAGGAGTTTTCGTGTTTTTCCTCGGTTTTCACATAAGAAGAACCCAGATTTGTTTTTGTTTCCTTCGAGTGGTTCGTCGTTTGTCCTTCAACCGAACGGATTCACATTTCATGGTCGTTCGGTGTCGTTTTTTGAATAATTCATTCATTTCAGCCACCAATGTGTGATCAAACATTAGGCCCACACCCAATTCCAGCCAAGTAAACATGACGAGAAACACACTCGCCATATCTTCCTTGTCCATTTGTGAACAAACTCCGGACTCTGAATGAGTCTTCAACCCACTCCATACTTAGTCGAGTGACTTCTTGGAGATCGAATCGGATGATTAGACTGACAATTTATCGGCTCTGCGTGTTCCGTATCAGTTTGAGCAACACTCATATCTTCACTAAAACCATTGATACCCAAAGTCGAACGAACGAAAGAACGAACGAACATAAATGGGGGTTTGTCGAAATACGACGAACTTTTTGTACGGTTCGGGCTCCGGAATTGAATTTCATTAGCATAACACTTCTTGCATGGGGAGGAGAGCGGCTTCCAGTCAACCCAGTCAGACTGGTTCCTTGGCTTTTCATCTGTGGTGGGACTTCTTCCAAAGAATTTTGGCCCACATCCACAATCTTCCGACGGTATTGCTCCAATATTTAATGATCACTTCCCAGTGGACGAGGATTCTTCCATGGGATGAATCCCAAGGAGCCGATCCATGTTCAACTTGTTCGTTGGCTTGTATTTATTGCGGCTTTTTGGTTTGTGTGCAAGATATGCCGTTGGTTCTAAGCTCGCTAGTTCATTCCCGCAGCCCTCCTACTCTTCCTCCTGCTGTCCAATGGAGTCTGGTTCATATGTAAAACGGGTAAAATATATCCCATTCAAACGGATTTGGGCAAGAGTCACATGTCTAAAGTTGCTTTGGTTCTGCACGCAAACCTTGAAACAGTTCTTTTTGTTTCAGAATTCAGCCGATTTATGCGCCGAATGTAGGGCCGTTCGAAACATGCAAATACATGTTTTGCATTTTTTTCTGGACTGGCACTTGTGGCACATAAAACGTGTTTAGATTCTATTTCAACCTTTGCTAATGACACAATTTGGAAAGTGAGCATGGGTAATGAACCGAAAACACGGAGACCAGTTGCAATATGCATTTGAAATTTACCACCTTTATGCATTCTTGTACATTCGTGCTTGCATTTCTTGAATGGGCCTAATTGGCATTGGGGTATCAGCTTTTTCATTAACTTGGCAAACAAATTTGTCAGCATGGGATTGAGTGAATTTGAATTAGTGACATTGATTGACACGATACAACGACATCTGTAAATACTCTGACGGCTCATTTAAACATGTCCAGTTTCTCCACCACTCTTCCATAAAATTGTAATTGAAGCAGAGACTGTTTTATTGCTGGGAACACAGATCAGCAAAATCCTGAAAAAAATATTTCTCTGATCTCCATGGAATGGCTTGAAATCAAATGTAACAAAAGACATTCATATCGCACTTGAGGTTTCTTTTTTGGATCCTGTGGTCAAGTCGTTACATGACGAATGCATGTGCTGCATGTATGTACATACACATTGGTAATATTACAATTACATGCACATCCAAGTCCTTCTTCCATGAACGAGAGATTGACCTGGTTTTGTTGGGCAAACATTGTAAAATAATAACTCGAACATTGCCGTTCAGTACGGACGTAGAGGGGTCATCAATGATGGATTGGAAAACAGGTCCGTTTGACAAAAACCTAATTAGCATCACAGAGTATGAATACTTTGAGAGCTGTAAATGGTAATTCGATGACTGACCGACTTGGATGATCATAAATATCTCGAATGAGCAACCATTTGCATCTAATTATGCCAAAGTTCTACCCAAGTTCATCAATTGAAACTTGAGAATGGCAACTTCTCCCAGAAAGAGGATTAAGCAAACTTTGAAGACTCGTAAATCCACTTCAGAATCCCTTCTCCATGTTTCACACCTCGATTTTCCACTCGTTTCAACTATTGACTCGACTAACTTTGAAAAGCAGTCAAGTCAAGAAACACAAACATTTCTTTTCGTCTTCTTTATACTTTCCAAAGTTGACAGTCGTGCCAAAAGAGCAGAAGACAAGACTTGCTACTCCTGCGAAGGTACGGAACAGAGCGAGGAAACGTTGGGTGGGGGGAGGTGGGTGGGGGGATGAAGATGATACCGCTCCGCTAGCTTACTTCCCAATCAGCCCCCTTTTCGCCGATATCCCCATTTAAAGCACTTCATGCAAAGAGTGTCGGCTTTGGCTAGAGCAAACATGGGCTGTAATTTTTCTTTTCTTGGGATTGGAATGATATGACAAGACGTTTCAAATCATTGAAACTAAGCACTAACTTTAGCTGGATACGTCGAAAAGTGCACCACAAAGTTTTGATCCAAAGCTCTTGGCTAGAAAAAGGGATCAAAGAATTGCAAGAAAACTCCCGACAAACTGGGGCTAATTGTTTACCAAGCTAATGAGAACATTGGATAGAATATATTTCCCGCAAATCTCATACAGCAGCAATGATGCAACTAACCGTTATACACATGACAAATGTTAATAAAACGCTTAATACTGCAATTCTCACGGTCTGTACTCTCCCAATGTACATTACTTTAATCTCTGGCCAACTGAACTTTCTTGAACTAACTATTGTCCGTTTCTAAAACTCCCATGCCATTCGACTCCTAAAGTATGGTACGTGATTAAAAGCCAAATCATGGGTGATTGAAGCAACTCCCAGAAAAGTCAGGTCAACGATCGATGAAAGAAGAACAAAGGGTAATCTAAAATCCACAAGGATAATGTGAGCCGGAAGACGTCGAAGAAGGTGACCTCAAACCAACAACAACCCCCTCCCTTTCACCCGTCCCTCTCCCCCCCCCCCCTCTTTTTGGGCTCAATACTCAATAGACCTAAAAGGGAATCCAAGCATTTAGCACTCACTCACTCCATCTTGAGCGAAGATGAATCACTTCGCCGAGGGTATGGATGAAGCTGTCGGAGACCAAGTGCGCCCGCCACACGCAAACTACGTAGAGATAGACTGAGAGAAACTCGTGCTGTAGTATGTGGTGGTACAAGGGGGAAGATAGCACAGAGAGATCCTGAGAGCTTGATGACAATAGTTGGAACAAATCCCTTTGGCAAAGTCGAGGAATCCCTCTTGAAACAAACTTGTCACCTTGGATGGTGCCTGGATGGATCGAACAAGGAGAAGAAGTCGTCGGACTAGGTGAGAGTAGTGGGCTAAATCGGGCTAGAAACCTCCAATATCCGTTCTCCTCATCTTCACATCTTTGAGCGATGGCGGGGGGGGAAGATTGACGGAATGCGACAAAGTCTTTGGTCTTTGTCTGGTCACGCAAGCCTTCCTCTATCCTCAAGGTGTCCAAGGGTTTGGGAGTTATCCATCATGTGAATGCCACAACAACGTCAGGCCTGAGTAGTGCCAATATTTTTGAACTGGGCTGGTTCCGATGAATGGCCATCGTTCGCTGAGGTGATGAATAAGCTTGTCAAGCCCATCGAACCTTTTTGACTTAGGCGGTAATTCATGGGACAAGCTCTAAATAGGCGTGAGAGGTGCTCGAAAATTTGCGTACTGACTCCTAAATCAAGTGCAATGAGATCGGCCAACTCGACAGACCCAATCTTTGGTGGGAGAGGTACACTTATCATTTAACCAAGCACCCAATTAGCTTAGTAAATGGAAGTCTTTTCCAGCGATTTATTGCCTCTATGATTAACGGGTGTTAAAATGGAAACCCCAGAGACCGAGTTCTCTGTGATGGTGGGGGGTATTTATTGTTGCGGAGTCAAACCGGTCTCGTGATATCCCATTATTATTATTATTATTATGACTCCGCTGAAACATTATCTCTTAATGATTCCTGTAAGAGCGAGGAAATCCTGTTTTGTCTCGAGGTTACCACCATGTTCAGGGCCTGGCATTTGCCTAGGCATGTTTCGATTGGATGTAAGATGAGATAATAGTGGGTTTGGAGGCTACAAATATGCCAAATCGTGCGCTGTTTCAACACCAATCCCTAAACATTTCACCAGCTCATTCGTTCTTCTTGGGCTCTCTTAGTTTTTCCCTATAAAAGAAGACTTTAAGAGTGTGCTCTGTGCGAAAAAGCACTCATTACCTTTGCATGGGAAGGTTGGTGGTTGTATATTTCAAGATATTCCTTGACGTCAGAGTTTGACACACCAAATAAAATGCCAGGATCTTGAATTATGCATGAAAACGGCCTATTCCTCTATTTGGAGTGCGACAATATGACAATACGCCATCCTCCTTGGAGTGCTATTGAACGCCCATACCACTACCTTTTCTGTACATATTTGGCTACTAAATTCGGATTGATAAGAATGGGGGAGTGGATCCCGTGACTAAAGATCCCCGGGAATAATGCAAATAAGAGTCCCGTCACTTTTGATGGAGCTTTGCCACTTTTAAGCGGACTCTCTGGTGTCTCTGGAGGAGTTTTCGGATTATTGACCACCACAGGTGGCGTCGCACAAGGTTCCCAGTCATCATAACTTGTGGTTGTGTCTGTATGTCTATCTATTATTCGCTTGGGCAGGCAAAAAAAGGCACTAGACAAGATGAGGGCTTGAAATGACACAAGAAGAGGGGGGCTTGACGCAAAAAACTTGGTCACAAAAAAGCCAGTGTTTATATGTCAATCCCAGAGCGGGCCAAGTCAGAGCCCGGAAAGGGTAAAAAACGTGTGCAAAGTGATGATCATCGTCACAGTAGACATGTGTAGCACCACATTGATGCGGGTTCCTCGTCATGATGACGTTGAGGATGTGGATGATGGTGGCCATGGTGTCGGCCAATGGGTGCGCAACTCTCGAATTGATTTCATGTGGGGTTCTGTTCAATTTGTTTCTCGGCCGTGAAATGATCCGCGAATCGTTGCTGCAGTAATTTGATAGGGTTGAAAGATCGCAACAAGAATCGAGCTCAAGGGTGTGATCTTTTCAGCTCTCGAAAACATCTCTGAGAGAAAGGAGTGTTATGCAATCATCAAAATGAATGTCACTAATGATATTCTTTAATGATAGTCTCAAACTCGGCGACAAATTCTAGGGGTTTGAGGCATCCTCTACAAACATCAGAGCTCCACTCTTGTTGTTCCTCATCCTCTTTTTCACGTGTTTTGTTTGAACGAGCACTTTTTGGATTATCACAAGTGGACTGGCTGGGAAGGAAGGTGGGCTGAATTCAATGATATGATTACTACCACTATTAGTATTGGCTCAGAGAGCTGAAAGTTGAGCAGAACAAACCATTGGCAAGAGGAAAATGGCGTATTTCCTTTTGGTTGTTGTTTTCGAGATGTATCAAATGTCTGCTTGACTCCTGAAGCTCCCCTTTCTTACGTTCGTTCACTTTTTCGCTCATTGAAATTCCATGAGGAACATCTGATTTCTTCTCCCCTCCCTCACCCAGTAAGAGGTTCAATAGTGGTTTCCTATACGCAAGGATGAGAGGGGAGGAAATCTCTCAAAGTCAATAGCAATCCATCATTTACGAGTAGCACCGAGTGTTTATCCACCAAGTCGTATGACTGAATTGAGGTACGCACCTAATGGAAAACTCGTTGTTTCAATCGGGGCAGAAATAACTTCCGGAGGAATCGAGATCCACTCTGATTTCTCGAAGCAAGTGTCATGGGCTCTCTGTATTTCCAACAGCGTCAAGCAGGCAAGATCGGAAAACACGTGGTAGGTAAATAGGCAGGGGTTGTCATGTATTTTTCCATAAGCACAATATGTATGTACGTACTCGTACTCGTACGTAGAGTTCGTGACCACCCACTCAGGGAGCAAGCAAGTTGTCCCAAAAGCCAAAGAATTCGTCTCGTGAAGTGTTCTCCCGCTGACTAATGGCATTTGGATAGAAAAGAGTAAAGCAGTCACAAGACTTGTTTATCCAACAAAGACAACTTGCATTTTCTGAAATATTGTCATCTGGGCTGGGGCTCCCCGCAGAACGGGTTGCCAAAGATCATTTGGGGAAATAGATCTTTCAATTTGGACTCAGATTTCGGGCTTGGCAAATACATCTCCATTATTCTTCCTCCCTCTTTGTTACAGCCTTTTAGTGAGTTGTCGCGAGTTCGTACTGTAGGTAAAGCTCAGATTTGAATTTATGTCTTCGGGAAAGTTGGAATTTGAATCCCTCTCTCAAGTAGTATATGTGAGAGTTGGGTAAATATCGTCGGGGATGGATGGCTTCCCCTCCACCCCAGGTAGGTACATACTAGGTACAGACTAGGTTCCAAATCCAATAGATGAAGAGTCATACCCTTTTATGGCATGGTTTTGGATATCAATGGTGGGTTCGTTAAGCGATGGCGAATCGGCGAAAAGTTTGTAGGCGATCATTGGGACCTCTTTTTTTGCATTCGCTTGACCTGTTATGTCGTTACTTTTTGACTGACGACCCTTGGGGTTCCTGTCAGATTGGACTTAGAAGAGAGAAAGGGAGGAAGGAACTAATTTCTGACAAAAAAGCAACCACAACATGAAGAAGGACCACAGAGACAAGGAGAGGCTCACCATCAAAGAAGACTTAAGCCAAAAAAGAGGCCAGACTGCGTTTCCGCAACACGACAAATCTAGGAACACCATATTTGAAAGGCGGACAACTTCTATGTAAGGTACTTCCGTTCAATGTTATTGACTTCTGCATCGAATAAGATCAAACTACTTTGATAATTACTTGTTTGGTAACTATGGAGGCTATTAACTTCGTAATAAAATATGATAATAGATGGATAATGCCATCGATGATGTACGACTTGCCAGTAGTTTTTATTTTCTCTCTCTCTGACAAGTAGCATGCGTAAAATGTTCCGAGTATGTTTTATAGCGTCTTTAATCTTACTCGTGTTTTTAGGTCGGTTCATTTTCCGCCAAATGGCACAAATCAGAATCAAAGAGACGTCTATGGACCAGACACGCTGACGTACGATTCCACGCCAATCCTTCTTCAGCGATAAGATCAAAAGACTTTTTTTGCGTATGTCATTTCGACCTTTGCCAAATCTTTAGTTCTCCGTCAAAAAGCCTATTGCACCGTACTGTTGGGTCTTATGAATATTGTTCTTGCTCAAGGCCAGATTTAAAGTTAGCAATGGACAGAAGTGCCAACCATTTTGAGGGTGACCGACCTTATGACAAGCATTCGCAATGAGCCGTCATCCCTGGCGCTCTGTTGGATCAGGCCCCACTTATCACATTGGCTTATTCTCCTTGAATTCATCCAAGTTTTTGAGGCTCTTCAAGTATTGTTCAAGGGCTCCTTCCACGTTCCCCGCCCATCCCCCAGTGGTCCAGATGATGTGTCCCTTAGGACTTGGTTACATGCTCCTGGAGATCCCTGTTCGTACCCAGAATTGGGGTGGGCAACCAACTTTTTTACGCCTGTTCTTATTCCGCAGCGCTATAAAGCTTGGAGGGACTAAGAGATTCTCAATGCATGTGTTAAGAAAGAGTGGAAGATGGTCTGTGACATAAGCAGAACTTTCTTTATAAGTAGGGGGATTTAACACACCGCCTAGGCCCAAGGGAGTGCCACGCAACGCTGGCCACACTAGTGCAGTGAGATCACGATGAATGGTCTTCAGAGTGGGATTTCATCGAGAGATACCCACCATATTCCCACCATAAATATTGCAGTTTATGAGTCCGCAATGAATCAAATCCAACTGTTGGCACAGGTTGGTCTTTTTCTAATTCGCCTTTGGTTGGGACATCGAGACAAGGCTTGGTAGATGCGAGCTACTGATTTTTAGGCATTTTGCGGATGTGTGTTAAATGCTTGCACTTTCCAGATGGGACTTGGTGCGTGAAGGTTAGTGAAAAGAGGCCAGATAATGCGCCAAGCCAAGTGAGCGAGCAAGCAAGCAAGCGAGCGAGGCCGATGGGGAAATTCTTAATTGTGCTCTTCTATCTCGCTTGTGAGACGTTCCACGAAACATAATTGGGAACAACAGGGAATTTTAGAAACACCAACATCCCTGCTTTCATGGTTCATGGCTCATCGGTGCTTTGCCCGTCGTGGTAGTGGGTGTGTGAGTATCCTCCTCTCATCTCAATTAATGGCCGACTAAATAGAAACTACGCCAATTACGAGGCTCTGGAACATGGTGGAAATTGGAACAATGTAACACTCTAATGGGTTTCAGGGGATCAGGCCACAACACTTGTATGCTTCTAGCTCGAAGAGGGGGATTCGATATTGATCACATGAGCCTTGTTGAGGGAGCAATAATGTGAACGAGAATAATCACAAAACAACAACAACAACAACAAACGCCCGCCACGTTTGTTGTTGTACCTACATTGTGGGCGGAGAAGGAACACGAACAAAAAAGTCCCCTCCATTTCGACCAAGGCCTTGTAATCTTGACGGATGGGTCACCCACTCAAACGGTGTGAATCATCACCCATAAACACACTTGTTGTCAATTTCCACCTGCCTGGCGAAGAAAATTAATTGTAGGAGGGCTCAAATGTCATGCAGTGCTCGAGAAGACGCCTCTGAGTCAGTCACTCATTGGGGCGTTGCTCTGAGAAGATCTTCATCTCTGATCAATTCCAGCCATTGGATGTCACCTTCGATTGACTTGGCCAACTCGCAAAGTCGCTCAATTCAATGGCGAGCAACATCAACCAAATTGCACCAACCATCAACCAACAACCAGCGTCTCGACGTGTTTAGTCCAAACGAACGTATGATGACATTAGCTGAATGGTTTGATCAAAGCCATTTCGCTCACGACACGGACAGTGGAAAAGTTCATGCCAAAACTAGAATGATTTGGGGCCAAACCCTCCTTGCCACCCTCAAACCTCGGGTTGATAGACGAAGAAACGGGGAAAAACAATGGGCAATGAGAAGAAGCGGGGGCACGCCTTTGAATGGCAAGCTCATTAAGCCCTTTGGACGGGGAATGTTTAGCAACTCCTTCACCCACATGGAATGGATGATCTTGAATTTATAGGCATTTTTGGTCTTTGGGTTTGCGGTAGAATTGGGCTGGGACGTGAAGGGAAACGGGACTCTTGAGCTGTCATGAAATAGAGATGAGATTCAATTCCAACGGCTTGTCGGGTTTTACACCAACTGCCAACGAATAGATGACGTCTCCGTCTTGATCTTCCACTTTGCCGCAAAAATCCTGACATGTGTTTTCCTCACGAGAAGGAAAAGCGATGAAATTTGCCTGCTTGGCTTGCTGCCTTCATGAAGGCTCTCCGTCAACCACATCACCATGAAGAAAGGGATTTCACATTTTGCACCAATTTTCAAATGTCAAGCAAAGCGTTGAGAAAGAGGGCAAAGGCAGAAAGCAAGGGAGAGCGAGCTGGAGATTTTCTTCATCACCATAAAAGGCATCTCCTTTCATATCAAGATAAATTCTCGAGCATTAGCATAACCTTTCAGGCATTGAGGGCTCTCACTTCCAATGGATAACTCTGGATTACTGATACGTATGTACGTACAGAAGAGGAGGCGCACTGTCATTCAATGATGTCAAACTCTCGGTGGCGATTGGATCCCAATCAGATTTCCTTTAAGGGAGAAAAAAAGCCGCTTTCAATTGGCTCAAATACTTCAGGCGCTTTCCCTGTCTGAGTGAGGTTCGTACTGCACATACGATTTAGTAACTGTACGTACATTGAAATATCAGCTTCCAGGCCAAGTTGCCTTGCCCTAGGTCTATGGGCAGATTCCAGAGCCCTTCGGCACTTGTTCCTAAACATCCTTCGTGGCAGAGCTTAGTCAAATGGGTCTTGTCACTTGTCTAGAAATGAAGTTGTTTTGAGTAGAAAGCACGAGATGTTTACTTTCAACCCGACGTTTTCTTCCCGTTCTTTGTACCATGAAGGAAAGATTGTGTCGAGGCTCTGGCGGGCATATCTTAAAATATCCTTCTGTTAATTACTCTTGGCTATTACGAGGCTCATTGTTTGGATAAAACCCCGTGATAAACGATGCTTGGAACAATGGCTTGGGTTGAGGGAGCATCGGCGAGCGAGGTCCTAAGAGCGTGCAAAAGAGGCTCACTCGTTCGCTCGCTCCTCCATCAGGTTTGAAAGTGATTGATACCCCTGACTTGCATACCACCGACCCAACAGAGCCACAGGAATGGAACCATGCGAGGATCTGTTTCACAATGGGCAAGAAGGCCCTCACTTTAGTTTCAGTTGAGATGGCCGGGATAAAGTTTCCCATCTTTCATATATAAATATCATTGAGATGGGCTTCCCCCTAAAAGAGAGGCCCTTTGTCTCGAGATTTGACTTTCTCCATTTCCATTGCCATCAACTTAGATCGACTTTCCATTCCACGGGTCTTTTCTGAGAGTGGTTCCATTTGATATGTTTGCAAATGCTCTCGAACTAATATCCGATTACGCGGCTCCCATGGGACACCCTAGGAGCCTGCCTTTGACCAAGATCAAGGACAGCTCTGGGTGGCCTTTTTAGCTCCCTTGTGCGTAACCTCGTGGACAATGAAAATGGTCATTTCGACTCGGCGATCCATTCCCTAGTAACTTGATCCAAACTGGCCAGAGGTGTTCCATTATTCAGTCATCCATTCCATTAGGGTACACATTTGTCCCAACATGGAAGCGTTTCCACACGCAAAGCTCTTCCTTCCCGTTGGATCTGTATATTTCCTACTCCGAAAATGAAATTGAGACCGGGAAGTCATTACTTTATCCCGAAAAGTGGACCTTTAATGGACCTCGCTCTTCTTGTCCCATCACGTACAGTGTGCGCTCATTTCTATTACCTTGGTATTAGGCAAGTCCTTTCCACGGAAATGTTATCAGGCCTGGGTGTTGAAAGATATCCTAATTGTCCGATCCACCTCCAGCCAATTACGAGAAGTGAAGGCCTGCAAGTGACTAGAACATGACAGGTGAGCCACAAAGACGCCGTGAGGGGGCTCGACCACTTCTGGTTTGATCCAATGACGTAGTGGAACACCGTCAGAACACGCGGTCATTCCAACAGCACGCGCATTATAGTACGTCATGAACATCCTCAACATCCTGTGATCGTCAAATCGCCATTTCCAATTTCCTTAATGATGCTCACGGTGCAAAAATAATACTGACCATCACTTAAGGCTCTGGGTAAAACGATGCCAAATTGGACCCTAAAAATCACTTCACTCACTTCGCTTTGTCACTTCAAGGTTTCGGTTCCAATTGCTCTAAGTGCTTGATCTGACTGGGGCAAGAAGAAGTCCTTGACATTGGATGATCCGGAGTTTGGGATGGTTTCATGAGCTGCTTGCATTGATGAATACGCCAGCTCACAGAGCCCCCATTCTTCAAGCCCATCCATTCCTAATGTGATGAATTCGTTCAACCAAATGCATCAGATCGAATGGGAAGCACGGGGAAAATCTGGGGCTCTTCTCTGCTTTTGATATTCAAGAGACGCCAAGAAATTGTTTTGTGATTGAAATTTGAAGCAGGAGCCGGTGGCAAACTGACAACAGGTTCGTTGTAAAGTGATTTTAATCGCAGTGTGCGTGGGAACAATCGGCAAAAACACCAATTTCTCTCGCCTCTCGATTCGTCGCAGCAAATTCCTTCACCATATCAACCATCTCGAGAAAACTAACAACCCAACCAAGCAGGTTTGCCTTCTCCGTTTTTGATGGCATTCTTTTAACCCCTTTCCTAGTTTGTACTGTACTCTGGGTGCCACACAGCATCAAATAGTTAATTGTCTCATCAAAATGCATCGAAAAATTCATTGGAGGATGTTATAAGTAATCCTGGAAGCTTCAATTTATTAAGAAAATATCCCTGTAGATAGAGACACTACTACAGCTACTACTACTACTATTGCACTAATACTAACAAATATTCTGTCATACCCCAATGGGATATTGGGGTGAACAGGCGTCTGAATCGATCTGAAGATCTCTTAAAACGCCACCAAGACACGTCCCTTGAAGCACTTGGACTGTATTAAGAGGAACGTACTGAATAACATGCATTGGGACTCTTTCCCTCCGAGCGCTGAATGCTTCCTTGCCGACTCACTAATGTGTTTGTAAAAGTTAATAACCACTTGAGTTAACAACTCGAGGATCGAAAATTTTGTCATTTTCTCCCTCTCCACTGGAGTGAATGACTTCGGGCCATGTCCTAATGATCATGAAAGTCAATAGTAGTCCCCAAAAGACAGCCACCACCAACGAACGTGGAGAATGGTTTTGCTTCTTCCCAACGAATGTCACAGAGAGCAAAGAGCACGACGCTTGAAAACGCTTATTGATTGTGACTGTTTATTTAGGCCCAAGCACATGCAAAGCTCAAACTGGACATGCCAATCTCCCCTGTGAGTCGCTCGATTCCGTGAACACTCCAATTGACGATGAGAACGTTATTAGCGAATGAGGCTTGTCCACAAATGACCAAGCAGATCAGTACCATCCTACTTTGAACAGATGTTTGAGCATGTTGAGCACAGGAAATTAAGAGCACTCAGTGGGACGATCAAGGTTTCGTGGCGGAAATCTATGAACAATGGTTTGATGTGGAATCCAATTTAGACATCGGCGATTAATGATCGTGATTTTTATATCAATGTACATTGATCAATTGTTGTGACTTGAGCTCGATTTGTGCCCTGCGCCCAATGCTGAGTATTTGATAACATATTCCAATGTTTGCATTATGAGCCATAAATCTGTTGGACGCCCACTTTCAATACCCTTGCACAATTTTGGGAGTCAGACACCGATCTAGACTTTGTATCTCTGTGGTTGAAGCCCTTTTCGCTTTGGTTGGGATGGCTGTATTATGGCACCTTTCGAAACAAACGGGGGACTTGTCGAGTTCCTTTGTTTTTTCCGTTTCAAACGTAAGTTTGCTCAGCAGGGAGGCATTTTTTCGTCGATCTTGAACAGCAGGATGACTACCAAAGAGATCATTGAGCACTCCAAAACAATAACAAAGCAGACGCACACAGGCAGGATATGATGCCCCAAAATGGCTTTGAACTCGTCCTGATTTGATTGCATCTTAACGAATGTAAAAAGCGCGTGTTGGCACTCAATTTACGTCTCCCCTTGGATCAAAGCAATTTGAGATATGGACTCATGCCCGAACAAATCACGGCAAAAAGCCATGGATTCGCTTCTCGGAGTCAAGCTACCAAAAATAATGGCAGATCGACGGACAGTGACGAGTAGGGAGGGAATGAAGAATTTTGGGCACAAAAAAGCGATGAGGAGACTGGGATTTGGCCAAATTCCAACTCGTCCGCCGAGCGTTCCAATTAATCATGGAAAAATAACCGTGGGCGAAGCAATAGCCAATAATTGCACACTGCTTGCCGTTGGAGATATTTCAAAGCAATTAGAAAACCTGGCTGGCATTTTACCACAGCTCATTCTTGGTCGACATTGAATTATAGCTATGGTTCATTTACCGTTGCCATCTCTTCATGACGTCAAGATATTCAGCATTTATTTGTTGGCGGCGAGTGATTGCCCATCTAGCGTCTTGACAGTGATCCCAATCCCAATTACAAGAAGGGTACCTCCGTGTCCATTTTTCCTCCTCAAACGAGGGGGCCTGTGTTCCGCAAAATGTGCGCCAAACTTGTTTTGTTCCAGTTTGTTTTAGAGATATATTCATTCCGACATACTGCAGTAAAAACCGGGCTCATTTTTTCCTCCGTCTTTCCTCAGCAATTTCCGCAGTTTGGCATGAACTTTGGAATCAAAGTTCCGCAAAACTCCGTCTGAAGACTTAATCCCGTTCGTGAACTTGGTACCGTAGATGATGATGATGATCGCCGAAACGGGTTAACCTACATTTTGATTTTCTAACATACAGGGATCTATCTACGTAGCCCGGCCAGTTTCTCATGAAACAATTAACCCGCCATTCGAACCCATGAACAGCGTGCGAGTCTCTGGTCTGACTGACCACCATTCCTCGTCCCAAGTGTCAAAATGAAGTGGACCCAGATTCAATTTAGATTACCCCTCACCCCACTTAAAAGGCACCCTTTAAATGTGGGGAGGATGGGAGGCTCGCTCGTTAGATATTATTAAACACTTGACCAACCCAAGAAGGGCTCCAACCCCAAGAGTGAGTGGTACTAGCCAGATATTTGGGTTGCAGAATGATTTTGCAACTTCTTCTGTCGACCCCCGATGTGTCGGCATTGAAATTATGACCCAGTCCAGCCATCATTCAAGCCAGGGGTTGGTGGTTGTCGTTAAGGAATCTAGTTTCCCTCATGCTACACATGTAATTGACTTCTTGTCAATCCGATGATAATCATGGTCGTCCATGCATTTGCAATTGGTTTGTCCATCTATCCATCCATCCATCGTCGCCCTCGAGGGATGACTTGGAAATTGATTTGAAGTGCGCGGACCACTTTGATTGCTGCATCTCTCAATATTCCATTGCTTGCTTTGGCGTGATTTCAATTAATTCCATTCAGCCGGCGTAGAACCGGTCTCAAAAACAAAAAAAAAATCAATTGCACCAAGGGCGATGAGTGCTCACAAGCCAGTTCCAGCCAGTTTGATTGAGCTGATAAGCAATTATTTATGATAAACCATCAAGTACTGTTGACAAACTAGCCTGAACGATTGGTCCTCAATCATGTTGCCTTTAAAGGCGACTTTCTTCATTCAACTTTAAAAACGTGGTTACATCTGTTTTAGTACATGAATAGTCCCTAAAAGGATCCTTCGGAATAACAGCAGATACTACGTGATTCTGACTATTCAATCGAGGCGTGGATTGATTATCTAGAATGGGTTAAAAGCATGGTGGCAGCGTCTTAATGACAAGGTCTTAATTGTTCGTTATAGGCAGGGGGCAAGGAGCAGTTTCGATGGACTCATGGCTCATGGTTGGTCATTTTTTCAGCCCCAGATAAGATATGATGACGCCATGCTGGAAGTCATAATTTGGAAACACAACGATAATAGCAAGATAATCAAGACGTCCATCCAGCATTACTGACTGGATACATTTATATTCCACCAAAGCTTGATTGCTCTTTTAAGCCCGACCTTTTTTTCCGCCAAAGATTGGGAAACGTTCGTGTTAAGCGATTCCAGCTAGCGCCGTAGCTCCGCTGGAATTAGGTTCTTTGTGTGTTCAAAATTGGCGCTTCCAATGATCAAAGAGCAAGACAGCTGTAAGGCTTTGTCTTTCATATTGAGAAATGATTGACCCTATTCCGCAGGGCCAGAGAGCGACAGAACAAGAGGGCAAAATTGCTAATCGAGTCCAAAGACGAAATCTCCATCCGAATCGAACTAACACTTCAGATGGCCAAATATGAATTCTTCAGAACAACAGCAAGGCCGAATTTGGGCGCAAATGGACTTGATCTTGATTTCAAAGCTGGATTACGCAAATTTCTCGCCCTCATCCGTCCTACCAGCCTCCAAGCTCCCGCCGACTCTGAACGACAACTACAACGTCCAAATGAGGCCATGGACTATCTCCAGGCTCTCCGGGAGGGAATCATTCAAATGAAGGCCGGTTTGTCAGGCCAACGAGCGGAGAAATATCCTCGCCATTCGTTCCTTTTGGCCTGGGTTAAATGTCCCTTGCTTTTTCGTCCCAGAAGTGCCTTCCTTCAAGACCAGTTCCACTGTCACGGCGTACATTTATTCGTACTTTGCCCGGCCATAACATCCATTCACAAGACTGGAACTCTGTGGACTTTGTCAACTAGTACATACGAGTATATGTGGACTGTATGCAGGGTGGGCATTACATTTTTGTCCACTTTTGTCCACCCCTGTCCAAAAGTGTCCAAAAATGAGGGTGGACAAAAGTGGACAAAAATACGAAACTTTAAAACTACAAATCTAAAAGAAATGATACTTGAAACCCAATATTTTGCTTCAAAATTTGCTCATTGATGGTTCCAAAAGTAAAATAAGTCTTTAAAACCTTTGCGATATGCCTCTAACATGACCCAAAAAGATATTTGATAGACAGGTTCTCAGCTCTATCTCACCTAAGACAACAAGCAAGGAGCAAAGCCTCTCTCTGTCATAATACAGCAGGTGGAAAGCATTCAAAAATGGAAAAGCTAAATGCTATATTCTCGTTAAATAGCTTCATCTATTCAACATTGCTAACTTTTTTTGCAACAAAATTGTTGTTTAAAATCAGGAGTCATTATGGATTTCCTCTTAAAAAGAGCAAATACTGAAAATTGAACATCTTACCCAATTGTTAAAATTTAAGAATGATACATTTTGTACATTTATGGTTTTCTCTCACAAACAAGTTACTTTATAAATTGCTAGGTAAGTCGTTTTTAGCTTTTAAAGATGCGTTTGATGTCAGAAAATGAGAAGAATCAATTTGTTTTTTCAAAGAAACATATATTGCAGTTTTTATGTATATAATAAAACATTTCAAAGCTGTATCCTATCAAGATAATTAATTGAGATTCTCAGACACCCAATTTAGTATATAATATATGTGCCTATTTTCTACAAAGGCCAGTTGCTACTGTTACTTCATATTTAGGTACTTAAAGAAAGCTTAGATTTTATTAATCACTGATTCCATTTGCTGGTTAACATTTAGATTAGTTAAAAAAAATAACATGATATAGGGTTTTGAAATTTTTGCTTGTCAACCCACTTTTGGACAATTGTTCATACTTTTGGACACGTTTTGACCACTTTTGTCTACTTTTGGACACTTTTGGACACGTTTTGACCACTTTTGTGTACTTTTGTCTACTTTTGGACACTTTTGAACACTTTTGGACACTTTTGTTCACTTGGTGTCCAAAAGTCAAGCTGATTCTCAAAATTGCCCACCCTGACTGTATGTGAGTGAGTGAGTGAGCGAGCGAGCGAGGTCTACCAAGGAAGAGCTGAAGAAGGAAAAGGAGGAGGTAGGAAAAGGGTCTTTCAAACGAGGCCTTGTCAGGAATAGAGACGTATGGCCACTTAAAACCACTCAAGGTGGACCTGCAAGCCATACTGGCTAGAAAACACAATACAGGGCATCTATGCTATTCTTGGGAAGGAAGAGCCTTTCTGTTTAGGTTGATTTTGGAATCAACCAGTTGAACAAGTTCTATTTCCCAATCACTTCCAATATAGATTGTTAAAGAGCAACCAGACCTTAAAGAAATGGTGTTCATGGATTTACGGAGTAATTATCCTACTTTAAGTAATCTCTGTATCAATCAGAAGTTGTCATGTTACCTTTATCCATACTATTCATACCTAACGCACAAATAATTCTTCAACGTTTTAGCCCAATTTTTGACCTTATTTTGTGACTAATCAGGGGCAAGTTTTTTAAACACTCGTACTGAGCATCCTCTACCACTTTCGCCAGTGTATTTTTATATCGGTTAACATCCAAGCCCCTAACTCCGAGGTAACAGCTTTAAAAAACAGGCCTCAGGGCAACTATAAGACATCAAAACTCCAATAGATCATACATAAGCCAGGCTCCAACCAACTCGAAATCAAATGATAAATAGGGTCGTCCAGTGAATGTGGATTCAAAATCAAAATTAGTTGTGCTCCGTCTGAGCTGTTATTTACCCTTGTTTGGGGACTATCTATTGCTAAAAGATCAATACAACGAGTTACAACCATAATGGAGAGTCTTTTAACTTTAGACATTGGTTACTGTTCTCATATTGGTGGGCTTTTAACACATACTACAACTTGATAGCATTTAGGTATAAGCTTGTGATTAAAGCACATTAAGGACACTAGGAGGCATAATCCAAATCAGTCCCATTTCATCTTGCACTTTCAAGTATACCAGTCCTTCTTCAAGTTGAAGTTTTAGTCTCTGTCCTACGTACAATGATCCAAGTTGTACATCTGGACCGAATAAAGGTTAGGTAATTCGCTACAAAAGAGTAAACTTGTTTGTTGAGCCTGGTGCATGGCAGTAATATGATAATTCAACATTGTTGCATGCAATATCCTTCCTTGAAATCGAACAACTTTGTTCGAAATGTTTTCCCCTCC
Source organism: Tigriopus californicus (assembly GCF_007210705.1). NCBI lineage: Eukaryota > Metazoa > Arthropoda > Copepoda > Harpacticoida > Harpacticidae > Tigriopus > Tigriopus californicus. The sequence goes on from NC_081443.1 coordinate 2,392,763, forward strand.
TTGTGTTCCATTGCCATTGATTCACGATGAAGTATACAAAAAAAAGTCTAGTGCCACCAGGGTGACCAAGTACTAAAATAGAAAAAGCGTTCTTACCGTGATTGGAAGAAGGAGTAGAATCCAGCAATGGCTGATCAAATTTATCATTTTGAATCAACAAGCAATGCGGTCTTGGAGGAATCTGAAGAAAAACATGAGATTCATTCAATCTTATGACCAAGATAATACGATAAATAAACATCCAGTATGAGATCTAAATTTAGAAAATGCTTCATTGGCCATTGATATTTTGATATTGATGGCCTTTAGGAGTCTTGGTAGGAGTGCTTTGCATTTCTAATGAATCCATAAAACTTGGAGGGATCAGATCATTCATCAATCATGCACTCCTAACTTGGTACGCTATGATCGAGCACACTGTACTCTACAGATTTTTCTTCATCCAACTCATGACTTCCAGACATTCGATTCATTTATCTCTGTTGTCGATTGATTCATACACAATCGAGATTAGAATCGCGAGGCTTCTCTCAAAATTCATACCAATTGGGTCGATTTTTTTAATGAAAAACGATGTCCCAATTCGAGCGGCTCTTCAATAGGTCGTTTGATAAGTAGGAAATACTTCTTTATTGTGGGTGTTTGGAGCTTGTAAGGGATCTCACCAGATTATTACGTGAAAAAAAAAGATCTGAGGGTGTTGAGAAATGATCTTCTCCATTATACTCCCTACGTATACAGATGGATGCCCGTGTGGTATACGTAGCAGTATGTCTTTGAATGAGTATAAATGTGTATGTGTTAGAGGTCGGTGTAAGAGTGAATGATATTCAAAACCTGGACGGACAGAGATGATTATGCCGTCTCTTATAATTTAGGATCTTGAGATCGTATTTTTGTGGGCTCTTGTTAGCCGAGAATGGTCCTCCACATGAACATGAGAAGGCCATACTCAAATTCTGGCAGGAGGCAATAAATTCACACCAAATGGTATAAAATCCCGATCCCACCTCGCAGCACAGCAGTAAAGTTCAATAAATCACAACATGACACGATCCCACACGAACTAGATCATTTCGATACCTAAGTTATCCCATACCATGGCCTACTATACGTCAACAGATTGATTCTGGGGAAGGGGGAGAGGGAGTAGAAATATTCATCCTTTTTACAGACTTTAAACGAAAGGTTCTGGTGACGAAGAACGCGGCATGAATTTGGCACTTTAACTCGAAAGACATAAGAATCGGAGCAGACAGTTCCATATTCGTATTACAAGAGATCGTATTCTGGTTCTTGTTCGAGTCAAACAGGCAACTCTGATGATCTCAAACACGCCAAAGATTGCACTTCAATTCTAGACTTTCACGGTTATACCGCTTCCAACGCATGATTTGTTGTCTTGTGGTAAAGCGAATCTCATGACGTTATAGTTGACTTGAAGGCAGCCAGGTGTGATGTCTTCACGACATTCGACAATTTGATTAAGATCTACCTTTCTGGAATTTCCTTCTTCTATCGTCTACATAGGCATGTATGGTCCCAGTTGTTTAGGACCAAGAAGAATGGGAAGGCCTGAAATACCTTTCCCCTCCCATTGAACCAAGGAAGGTTGCGTGCTCAAAAAATGTCAGAGAAATTGCCAATTGGTGAACAAAGGCCGTTGTCAAGCCCTGCTATTATTGCTTAGGGGACCGCGAATACACACCTCTAATCTCGACTGCCACCAAGAGGAGCCTTGATGGCCTTGGCCATGCAACTCAGGACTGCAGAATGTGAGCTCCTTCCCTCTTCTTTTCTTACTTCCCTCATCCGGACATTGAACAATTTTGATATACGTGCTTTTACGGGCCCATTCTTGACAAGAAGAGCCTCTGTCTATTGTGCTCTCAAGAGGACCTAACCAATCAATAGCTCATATAAATCATTTATTTTAGCCATGGGTATTCACTCACCTAACAGTTGCGTCTGCTGTTCACTATTGGAGCACTGGTCATTGTTGTCACTAATTAGTTGGTTGAATGTGCGGATCAATATGAAGACTCACTCCGACACTGAAGAAACACCATCCATCTCTCACTCTCACTATCAACTGAGGGATGGGAAGTGAGAAAACTAAGAATCAAGGCCCCCCTCTCTCTCTCCAAGCCAAAAAAACGAAGCCGAGAATTGAGCTGAAAAGCGTTTCTCCAAATGTTTACGGTCCTCCTTGTCGATTGAACTGCGAGGTTCGTGGGGAGATCATGAAGTGAACGGCGAATGGCGGCGCCAAACGCAGTTCAGTAGCACGTCCGAGCTCGGAGCGAGGAGATAAAACTCATTCCAATACTTTTTTTCCTCGGGGTATTGAACACCACCTGGGGGACTCAAGTTCATATGCAAAACACGCCCAAGTGTTGGTGAACAGTGCCATGTTTTTGAATATCCAAAACAAATATTGGCGCGCCTGATTACGACCGAGAGAAAAGTTTTGTCCGGTCGTTTTTGTCCTGAAGCATTTGATGATCATCGAAAATACGAACGGGTTTGAGGGCGAAACAGTTTCTTCTCTCTGTTTTGCTTCTTTGACGTAATGCACCATGGGTTTGTGTATTATCACTATAGCATTTTGCTTAAAAAACGAGCATAATCTTGATTGAAATAAGACGCGGTAAAATCTTCAATCAAAAAAAATTGGTCATTTGACGGTGTGGTTGTCGGAGTTTTTCGACTTGATTCGAGACGATTGCGGGAATGTGTGAAGCCGCAACATCACACCAAGGAAGTGTTTGCGGTTTGGAAATCGCTCCGATTTGTGGGTTTCCTGACACCTCGTCTGGAACACTAACACGTTCTTGATTTGGTATGGATCGAAAATCCGAAAACCGAAACCGCATTGACTTCAAACTCATGCTCACTCGGCATGTTCAACCAAACGAAATTGTTACGACTGACTTGTTACTTTTGATGACAAAAAAAGTAGGATTGGGTTATAACATGATAAAAGTGTTTTGGTGTAAATAAAGTTTTCATGGTGCCAATGGTAAGTCTGAGGCGTTAGTTTCACTTTGTACGCAATGAAAAGGGAGATTTAGAGAAAATTCGGTACATCCCTAATTTTGGGGGTGCTTACAGTTTCTCCCTTCTTCCGTTAGAAAAATGCCCCGCAATGCCTAATATCTCCAGTTGCTTCTGTTGTAGATCTATTAATCTCGTTCTCTACTTACGTATACAGCTCCTCTCGCAACAGTTTTCTTGTCAAATGAGGCCAAAGATCATGAGAACTTGGGGCTAATCACATCGCAACGATCAGGAATGGCTCTCTTTCCAACAAATGACTCCAATATCAAGGGAGAGATGATGCATCCATCTCATCGATATCAGTTTGTCCCGACACCCTCGGAACCCAAGGAACTCTCTCCAATTAAAATGTAGCATGTCATCCTCACCTTTGTCGTGGAGTAATTGTAATCATTAGAAGCATGGGTGAACGAATTATTGGAGTTCGAAACACAGGCACATGGATGGGCAAGCTAGAGTGGGTACAAAGCGTTGCTCATATTGATCATTGAAAGAGTGAGAGTGATTCAACCACTGGGAAATTACCCGACCCCGTTATAAATTTGCGGTGGATTATGGAATCATGCAAGTTTTATTTACTTTACCTAAAAAGCAAACTTTGTGTATTATCATGTTGGATGTTATTTACTTTTGGACAAAATATTGAAAATTTTGCCAAGGTTTTGAAAATGTGTAGTGTTTGACATTTTAGCCTTTGAATCGAATAAGATACATCCTTGCAAAAAAGGCCCGAAAAGCAGTTGCGGCTCATTCTTTTAATCAAATTTTAAGAAAACTATCATCCTGATATTCATGCATCCATCTTCTTTAGATTCACTTAAAATCTTGCTTTGTATAACATTGCTTTAAAAATTATTTGGACAAAGATTTGATTGCTTCCATATGGCGAAAAGACTTGGCGATCAAATAACTGATTTGCAGCTGCTCATCATTCAATGGTAATGAAATATCATATTCTTCAAATACTACCATTAGATAGCGGCCCAGCAATGGCAAACAAATAGCAAAATCAACCATGAATAACTTTGATTTTACATCCTCATATAAAGGTAAAAGGTAACAACAGGACCACTTATTATTGACTCGCAGATCACTATTGACTAGGTTATTGTCAGATCGCGAGGGGATCCTGCAGTATATGGATCATCTGGTTTGTCAAGGATCTGTTTTTTTCTAATGATAAAGATGTATGCTTGAGAAAAACTATCTTTCAATTTTCCATGCATTTACAAAGCTTTGTAGAAGCCCTCGTGAAATCGCTTCTAGACTGCCTTCTCGAGTGTTCTCTCTGGGTTCAAAATCCATTAAAGCCCCTCTCCCTCATAAGCTAACTACGATGAGCATAATATACGAGGGAGATGGAATTTCCTCTCTATCCCTTACCAAAAAAACTGATGTGCGTTTCTTGACCACCAACAATCACGAATCTTCAAATAGGCAGATTTTCCAGATCAGGCTCCACATCTCGGACTTCTGTCTGGGAAAAAAACGAGCCTCACGTCAATGTCAGTGGATCTGAGAGTTCGTAAATTACCACCTACCTTTAGGGCTTTGTCATCTCCGTGACATATACTGTATATTTATTCTCCAACTTTTGTCATTTTCTAGTCTGGCAGTCAAGATTTACCCAGATGATCGGATCACACTCAGACTAACGACTTCGTTTGGAGGGGTTTGCATAAAAAAATCGAGTCGTTATTATTGCACAGACCTCTAAGACCTAACTAAGGTCAGGCTCTATGGTGATCTTTAACCGAGAAAAGGCTTTGAAAATAGTGGTGTGTGTGTTTCTCTCTGGGCGAAAGAGAAGCGATGGTTCAATAATTGGACACATTGCTGATTTGACAAGGAAGGTGATGGTAAGTTGGGGTTGGCAACTAATGAGGTGTTATCTTTAGTCGGTACATTGTTGAGCCAATTTGACCTGGGTAGACTTACCCACTGCAACGAGCCAGCACTTAAAATATCAAGGTGGGTAACGGTCAACAGGTTAAAGTGCAGTCAAAAATGTCGAACGGCATTACCAATAGACGGCTGAGGACTGAGGAGTAGCTCTTCAAAAACATTACCGGGCCAAAAGGACCTCGCAAGCATTGGACAATAAAGATAATGGACAAGTGGTGTTAGTCAGCACTCGACGGAGTGAGTAACATGAACAATTTTTAACATCAACATTGAATTGGAAAAGTTTTTGCTTTGAAAGTGATACGTTTCATGAGAACAAGTAAGTTTTACGAGCCTCAATTATGAAAACGCCCCGTGCATCTTAAATAGAAATGGAATTATAGAATCTAGATGGAAAATTACAATAAGACAGAAAATGAAAATAGCAAACATCATAAGTTGCATTAAACTTGAAATTTCTTGAAAGATGAAAAAATTTGCTTATTTAATTACAAGTACAATGAAATTGCAGATGCATATGGGGTAAGCGAGTTTTATTTTGTTTTGCAAACATTGCAACACTTCCATCCTACAAATTCAAGCTAGGCCAAGTAATAGCTAGTCATATCATGATTGTATTTGGAGCCATTCAAATAATCTTGAACCGTATACAGCTACCAAGATCAATAAAGGGTGTGGTTTTGAATTAAGGAATATTTCCGCTATTAAAACTGTCACGACATAAAGTATATCTGATAAATGATTTTTTAGAAATGGAAGGTGTAAATAATTTGCCGCTTCAATTATTTTCTAGATATTTTTCCATGCTTGATTCTTCTACCATGATGTCATTTTTGCACCACTCTTAATCAAATGCTTGATGTAAATTCCAGTAATTAATTTCTCTTCCATGGCGGTGGTAGTAGTCCATAGTTTTGGCACAAATCAAGTTTGGATAATTGGATAATGGCTTGATCAACCACTCTCTCAGTGAAAACAATTCTCCATTCTGCAATTGGAAAAGCGGTAACATTTGTTCTTCGGTCCGTTTCATGTCAATTCTGAAATTTGGCCATCGTTTGGCGGTGCATTGCTATGCATTTGCTTCTCCAAGGCTTCGGCAACTTTACAGTATGGGAAACAAGCATCTACAATAAAATGCCACGATTTCTCAATATTTTTTGCCGAGCGAAGGGCCAGTTCCATGCTGGATATTGATTTTACCAATTCAAAGCCAGGGTTTGTTCACCATTGCTTAGGATTACTTGATGTATTTGAGAGATTAAGGAATGAAAAAGAACCCACGTAATGTTAGGTTGCGTGCTCATATTAATGAACTTGCGTCCAAATATCGATCTGTCAAACTGCTCACATGATGAGGTGTTCCCTAGACGAAGAAGTGCCTGCATTGCTTTACAGCTGTCTAGCGTTGCCGAAATGGGTTCAATCTTACCAGTTAAACAACCACCCGGCCACCTGGCGCCTCTTGACAGTTTGATTAATAACTCATTTATTCACATTTGGAAATCAATTTCTTGTGTTAAACTTGTCGAAAATGGGGCAAGATGTTTGGCGAGGAGAAGGAAACTAATATAGACAGAGAGCGTAGATTAGAAAACAGTGCAAGTGGTGAAAAACTCAATGGAACTCTCATCTTTTCCCCATTTTGGTCCATTTACTTGTCATTTCTTTTAAAGGATTTTTGTTCCCGAACGACTAGATTATATCACTTTTTGCACAGACCTTCAAAATCACATCCCTTCAGTTTTCGAAACAAAGAAGTTTCAGTACATGGCCAAAATATGAATTAGAAGACTTGTTAGCTCAGGTTAGTTAATGCATGACCTAAGCACCTATGCATGGTTATGGCATGTAACAAAATTACTCAACATTCACCAGGGCGCAATCTGTTTCAGTTTAAAGTAGATATGAAGGGTTGCTTTCTTAACTAACTGCATTTTATCCTTTTGCGTTTTGACAACCATTACAATTTAGGCGTGAAGTAAGTCTTTTGACAATGATTCAACAGAAAAGCGTACTTTTGAACTATTCATCCTTTTTTTGGTGTTCCTTGTCTTATAGGTTCCCAACATTTTTCCTCTTTTTTATTGTTTAGATAGTGAATAGAGCAAAGAGCATGTGTTTTTACATTTTTCTTTGCACTTTTTTGCCCCATCATTGCATATCATTGCGCATTAGTTTGCCAATTTTTATTGTATATTTTAACAAGCTTGGTAGGGATAAAGAATAACTATGACTCAAAATGATTTTCAGACTTATACACCCAATGGATTCATTTTCATCCTAAAAACTCGGCCAATGCCCTCTGACCTAGTGTGTTATTTGACCCAAGTCCAGCTTTAAATCTGACCCTGGTCTGAAAAAATCGGTGGCCAGCCTGACAAACATCCCTCAATTTTTGTCCTTAACCAAAGAAATAACATACATCAACTAGCCAAACAATTTCAAGTTTGTCAACCGCTTTCATGCCATGATCTAGATCCTGATCAATTTGGTCATGAAGTGCCATCAGATTCTGACGGGTGCGGCCAACAAAGGAGACCGCACCTTTGACGTGGGCTCAGTTGAAGGCACCGCATTCACGGTAAGACCCCAAAGCCCATGACGTGTTTAACGTTGTTAGGATAATGATGATGATGATGATGATGATGATTCCATGATTGATGTGTTGTAGGCGTATGCGTCGGGCTGCAATATCGTGATCTTGGCTCCGGATTTCCAACGGGTGCAAATCCTGCCCGGGATTTGTCATGACAATGTGCAAATCGCGTCGGTGGCGTGTTCGCAAGATTCCGGCAAGATCGCCGCCTCCTACAACAACACCATCATCATTTTTGAGCCCTCACCCTTAGAGGAGAAAAACACCAACCATGTAAGTGCCGCCGCAATCTTTGAATTAGTGAGCCATGGTCGTTATCCATCTTCTGTTTTAAGACTGTTGACATTTTGGCATAAGCCATTCAAGAAGGTAATCTAATCTCTCGCACCATTGTTGCACGCCCCCGCCTCCCCTTCTTTCCCCATCCTGACCCAGGTCTAATGCCAGGGTTTCGAACCTAATACTTTGTACTCTCTGATGCCGCAGAGCTCAGATGTAAGAATCGTAGGCCCATACCCTAGACCCAATGTGATGTAATATCACCGCCCAAGCAGACTCGATGCCCTGACCGGGACATGAGGCCTACTTGGATAGAGCTTAGCAGCCAGAGTCAATGTAGTAAGGTCTCAAATTTCTGATAAGAGAGTTTCAATCAGAACTTAATCCTGAGGGAAAGACAGCAGCGGGCTTATTCATAATGGAAGATGTGTAACGTCCAAAAAGATCAGAAAGTTTGTCAGTCCTTCGTGTTAAGACTTCCTAAATTCTATCCATTTCTTGGACTAAATACCTATATAAATTGGTCTACTGACTATCGGCTTGAAGTTTGTTTAAGCCATTGTTAGCATTCTATCAATGCAAGAAGGTCCTCCAATGGGCTCATAAAAAGGATCATCTTTCGAATGAGGGTCGAAGTTTCGTAACGATTGGAGCAATCGGCATGAAACTTGATAAGGATTGTCACAAAACATTTTTCTTCCATTCCTACTTGTTACAATTGAAATCGTCATAACCCGTAAGAAGTCTAAAGAAAAAGGCTTGAAACGTTCTAGGGATCAATGCTAGAAGAGGGTCCCCCCGTTTGAATTGATCAGTAGATGATTGTCCAACAACTAACAATGGTAATATTTTTTACACGTAAAAGAAAATATTGTTTACCTTTCTTTAAGAAGCATTTGAAAGAAGAATCGACCGTTTTATTTATTGCAAACTAACAAACTCGTACTGTTTATTAATTATTTGAACGTTGGGGTGTTTTGGACCCAGGAAAAATGTATTCCTAACTTTGTAATCAGGCTCATCATTGTTTTGTTGACAATAAAGTTGCTCAAGTATTACAAGCGCACATCCTGAGACCTGCAGGCGAATTACAAAAATTGATTAAGCATCATTTTGTCAAATGAGCCAGGGAAAAATCGGCGAGCCGTCAATATTTTGTGATGGTAAATTTTTCCCTCTGTAACATTCATTATCACTCAAATGTGTATATTTCAATACATTCTTTCACAAGACTATCTCGGCTTAACAATCATATTATTTCAAGGGCTTGGACTTTTGGTGGGTGGAAACGGATCGGATCGAGTCCGAATGGAACATAACCACCTTGTGTTGGAACAACGATGGAAATCGTTTGCTGACCGCCGGCGAATACATTCAACTATGGCATCACGACCAGTCCGACGACTCCGGACCAGTCCAATTCAACATTGCCAACGAAACAACAGACCACGACTCTTCTGCGTCATCTTGGCGGTGTTTGTGGCGCACTCGACCCGCCAATCCCGTGTTTCATCTCGTTTATTCGCCTGATGGCACACTTTTCGCCACTGCTAGTAAACACGACCGATTGGTCCGCGTTTGGTACCAAAACCAACAACGTGAGCATAATTCAAAAGATCGTTTACTGTTATGTATGTTCGTGAATTGGCGTACAACCATGTCATGCCCGTCCTTTGCAGTTCTATTCCCCAGTGAGCAAACCTCCGAGAGTGTCCGGTCGGCTGCTTGTTCCAATTCCATTTCATTCAGTTATGTCTATTTGGCCCATCCCCGGAGTATTACGGGGATCTCGTGGCGGAAGACCTCGAAATACATGCCCAGGTAAATCATAGTAATTCATGAGCAACCCCCGCCAATGGACGACAATCATACGATTCCTTACTCATTAGGGGATCTGTGGCGAATATGTTGGTAACTTCGTGCTTAGACAACATTTGTCGAATGTGGTGTGAAACCGTGCTACCCGAAGATGGAATTGTGTGCATGTCCCAATTAGATCCTGCTGCAGCGAGTGACTCCAAATTCCGCACCCATCGTCAAAAAGCCCGTTTCATCCAACGCTTTCGACACATGAGGTGAGTGATGGAGATCTCCATTTTTTTTTAAATGCCACCATCCATTTGATGGATGCTGTCATAACTGGGCGATCGGACGTGAAGGGTTCGATTGGTGTTATCGATCAGATAGGGCTCGCCTTTGACTTTGGGAGGGAGTCGATACTCTTGAGCAATCCGTCTCAGATATCGCTTCTGAAGGGGCAGGAGTTTGGTTTTGGCTCGCTTGGCCTTGGCGTTCAGCGCATCTTGATCTTCCATTAGGGGCGTGTCTTGAGACTCGTCTTGTTCTTTGGGCAGGCATTCGTTCATGACCCAAACGCCTTCGTCGTTCTTAACCCAATCGCCGTATTTCGTCAGATGTTGGTACGATTCGTGAAGTAGAAGCTCTAAAACGTGCCTTTGCTCCACTTTTTTGTGATATTCGGGATCGCAATGACTCACCTTTACCCGGTTGTTACAGATGTAGTCTTTAAAATGCTCTTCCATGGCCGGGCGCTCAATATTCAAAGCATTGGATCTGGACTTGGGCATCTTGAGGATGGTGATAGCCTTGTCTGCATTCATCTCCTCGTTCAGTTTATCCGTAGTACAACGATGCAACGAGAAGTCCAGATTTCCGCCGCGTTTTCGCCGCAGCGTCTCGGATTCCAGCATTCGCTGCATGATTCAATATATATATATATAGGTATATGACTATTTTTCCGTTTCCAGACAAAGTTTCGCTGCTCGGAAGCTAACCAAGAATATGAAGACAAGCAATGGCGAGATTCATCCGGACCCGGTGTCTTCACTCCCTTCAACATACAGTGTACACGAGTTCCACAACTACGGCTTTCAAGGCACGGGTGTCTCGCCCACGTTGCATTTTCACTTGGCCGCTTCCATCAATGCTCGCACAGACATTCCTTTGGTTCCGACTCTGAATTCCAGCCACCCTCATGAAGGTGGAAACCAATTGTTCGTGGTTCATTGGTTGGATAATAAGGAGATGCAATTCACCCAAGATGCCGAGCGAATCATGGACGATCTGTTTCGATTAGCCAAGGGACGGCAAGATTTGGAATTCGAGCTCAGCCGAGGACGAATGAATGAGCACCACGAGGATGGGGGAAGTGAAGGTCCGCCTCGACCCCCACCGCCCAAAAAACCGCCGCACCCTTCTTCTCGAGTGGCTGATGCCACTTCGAACTCCTCTATCGCCCAATCTGATGAGTCTAACAATATGGGTCAACCCAATTTGAACCTGAGCGACATGTTAGATCATCGAATCGATCAGGTGCTCAAAGATTGGCACCAGAGCTCGGACCTTTTGTTCGCCGTCCACCCCGTAGATGGATCTTTTCTGGTGTGGGTGGCGGACTTCTTGGACGAATATCAACCCGGATCGTTCCGACAGGCTCAGGTCTCGTTTTCGTCCCGAATTCCCAATGCACTTCCCTTGGGCGATGCTATCACAATGGGCACTCACGTGGAACTATTCAACGGAAACAATGTCTTGGACCTCAAGGGCATCTTTGGCGAGGAGATTTTGAATGCTGCCAATGGGGTTCACCAAGGAGACGTTGCCAATCCTAAAAAGGAAGAACAAGAAGAAGAAGAAGAAATAGAAAAAGATGAGGGAAAAGACACCACAGAAGATCAAAGAAGCTCTCCGACTCTTAATCCGACCCCCAAGAGTCCGTCATCCTTTCATAAATACAAGCCACCCCCCATCGTCTCCATGATCTCGAAGCACAGCAATGGTACGCTGAACCTGTGGAACATGATGTTTGCCGAGAAGTCCAAGTTCGCACAATTGCTCAATGTGGGCCACAATTCTCGAGCCTCGGGCCATAGATTCCGAGTTAATGGGATCACTTGTCACCCGGTCCTACCTCTACTCCTCACCACTTCGCATCACAATCTGATTCACGAATCCGACGGTCCCATATCAGCTCATGAAGAGGTTAGTTAGTGGTTAGAGGTGCCTTGGATCATGTTGGTTGTCGATTAGCGGGGAATAATGTTCTGTGACTCTTTCGTTCCAGGTGTTCTGTAGTGAGCTCATTCTGTGGCGTGTGGATCCAGTGGGGCCACTCTCAAAATCGGGTGGGATCACCGAACTGGCACGGATTAACTCGAAAGAGATTTCTGCCTTCGCTGATGCGGCCTGGATACCCACACTTTTACCGAGGTAAGTGCTCTCAACCACTACGAGTACATGTACTACTCATTCTAACCAGAAGAAACCTTGACAAAAGGGGTCTTAAGGCATAGTGTCAACACACTTTCCGGGAGTTATCGAAACTCTAGGCCATGTTTTGATGAGTATTTACACACACTTTTGTTTGGAGAGTTTCGAACAATCGAAGAAGCTAGGAGTGGTCAAAAAGCAAATTGATTTGCCACCCAGCCTCAAATCAAAGCTTGGCAATCAAAGAGGAAATGGTCGGCAAATTAGGTCAGCCTTTATCCCAAGTTTGACACCCGCGCCAAAGTTGGACTTGTGTCCTTGGAACAACGCTGGTGTTCTCTTTGAGAAAAGAGCTCTACTCAAATGGAGCCCGGAACCTCCACAAATAAGAGTGTGGCCTCGTCATTTATGATTTGTGAGACGGCCAAGGTAAGAGGAGGGGTCCTTGTTTTAAGTGGCTTTTTCCCTCTCATGGGGATTATTGCTCACGTCAAGGTGGTAGACCTTGCCCTCTAGAGGCTTGCTCGACAAATTACTCCTCGTTTTCTTGGTGGAATTTCGACATTTTTTACCTCCAGCTCCCCACAATGTGCAGTAATGCATCACGCGAACCAGCCCCTTATTTACGGGGCCCTAAGGCCACAAAACCTTTTGTGGCAAGATTTTAACAATCCTCGACCCAATTCTCGTGGCATGAAACCATTAACGTGGCTTCATCCAAATTTCACTTCCAGCACCTCGTTGGGATCGATTTCTAATTCACCGTCGGCCTGTTTCGTGGCCTCGGATGGCGAATGTTTGCGAGTTTATCAAGCAGTGATTGATGCTCGGACACTTTTGGCCGAGATCACGTCCTCGTCCCGAAAGTCCAATCGCATGGAAAGCTCCATGATGTCCATGTCGAGTGGACATTCAACGAATGTGGGTGCTCAACATGGAGACGCGGAGAAGATTCACGAGAAATTTCGCATCGTTTCCACCCAATCGTCGGCCAAGCCCGGAGCCATCCTAGAACTGGAAGCCATAGCAGAAGCCACGCAGGTTGGTTGGCTCTTGTCCATAGTCTTGACGTGTTCCCCTGGATAAAGAAAATCATCATGGGTTAACTTTTCTAGGACTGGCAAAGCACGGTGATGCTCCATGCTTTCCAAGAGCAATTGATTCTAGCTCAAGGCACCATTCCGAGTAGTAGAGATGCTGCCGTTAATCTCGGCCTCATCACGTCCAAGATGTCAGCTGTAGTGGACTTGGACCATCAAGGATCGGCTTTTCACGAGCCCTTTTATGTTCTCGTGGCAGAAAAGACTGCCAAAGGGGTTGTGGTTCACATGTGGAAATTGGTGATTGCCTCCGAGCCCGATTGTCATGGTAATATTACTGTCCATCTAGTCCCTCGCTAAACAATCTGTTGCCACGAGATTCCAAACTTCGCCCTGAAGCGAATTCTACTGTAGTAGATTTAGTTATAAGTTGCATCCATTCTCTCTATTATGACTTATGATTGTCACCTAAAACTGTTTCAATTATATTTTCAATATAGACGGCGCCGAATCTTCGAGCAGTATTACTCCTGATGGAACAGCTCCCCCCATTTCCCAACGGCAGCATTCTGGGGGTCACGCCACTGAAGTTCACGTGTCCACTAAAAAAGTTTGCGTTCAAACCTTACCCCTTCCTCCGGGCGTGGACATCATTGACGCCGTTCCCGCCGTTGGACATCTCTCGTCCTCGTCCATCTATCCCGCATGTCTGGCTCCCTACGTCATGGTCACAGCCTGCACAGACCGAAAGATACGGTGAGGGGATGAATCTTGAAGGTTTTAAAATCGAAAAATAGGGAGACGAAAAAGCCGTGACAAAAGAAAATTTTGAATTCTGTTTGTAAGCTGGCCATTAATAACCATGGGTGGGAAAAAAGGTTCATGATTTATCATTGTCAAAGTGCAATGGGCCAAAATAGATTCCTAAAGCGTAGTGAGAGACTTGTTTAGGATAAGTGAATTATTTTTTTGGACTGGTTGGTTCAATGCCGTATTTTGTGGGGTTTCATAACAAAATTGGTCGGCTATTGGCGGTTGTGACAAGCGTGTTTTTTTTTGCTTTTGGATTGACGAAACATGAAGTTTCATCCCTGATCATGCTCAAATCTAACACACATGTTGAGGTTCATATTTTGAAGCATTCTAAAATCAAAGAAAATTTATGTAACCAGTCGTAAAATGGTAAATATATATTGATACTAGCCAACACTCGTACATTCTTCTAGAAGGATAATATAGAAATAGGTCGGATTTTTACGGTGCTCATGGTGCAATAATGTGTTAAAGATATGTGGAATTGCGACTTTCGCAAATTTTGGAGGAAATTTGTATTTTCTCCTAAAAGGCTGTTTGTGGTTGGAAAAATAGGTTGATTATTGACCTTTTTACTTCCGAAATGTGAACAATACCCAAAACCCAAAACACATCTGTCTTTCAATTTTAGATTCTGGAGAGTGAAGCTCACGGGCTTGAATCCTGAGAATCCGGAAGCGATCGAGTGGGAGGAATGGCAAATGGAATCCGAGGACGGCAAATCCGACATTGAGGTTCCCGGCACTTTGGTGAGCGTGAGTGCCGCTTACAGCGGACGCATTGCGTGTGCCTATCATACTGGACACAGCTTTCAACGTCCGAGTGTGGACCCGACCATGCGGTATGTCAATCTGTGCGTGAGGATCTACGAGTGCGAGTCGACCGGAGGCTCGGAGTGGATTGTGGAGGACACGATCAGCCTCAAGAATATCGAGATCCAGCCCGAGATCCCGGCCATGGATATGAGCGTGTTCAGCTCCACTCGGCAGAGCAATCTAGACAAGATCACCCAACACTTCCAGGATGATCAAGATGGCGAGGAAATGAAGAAGAACCTTCAAGGTAACCGAAAGTCTTCGGCCCCCGTAACTCGTACGAAAATCATTGACCCTCAGAAACTCGAGTCAAGAGTGATTGTAGTTGTGAACAACCTAAGCACCACTAACACGCACCTCCACCTACAAGTAGTAGGTCTAGTTAGTCCATACTTCTCGCACCTCAGGTCTTTGTCCTTCATTTCCAGCCTTGATTCCAGCACTTCACGGTAGTAAGTCATAAATTGTTTTTCTTTTTCTTGAACCTTTTTGTGATGTATTTTCCACCTTTTTGTTATGTGTTAGATTTTCAGAGGAATGTGTTTGCATTCATAAAGCATACATACTGTTAATATCTTATCGTCAATTGTTCTATTTTCTGTTGTTCATCAGACAACGTGTACTTCTCTTTCGTTAATCCAAGATCTTCCTAACTTTCCAGGATTGGTATCCGTGCCCAGTATGGCAACTTTCGAAGGGATCAAGCGCTACATAAGCAACAAAGGCAATTCCCCTTCGCCAGTTTCGCCCAAGCAAAGTGTCATGTTGGATTGGGTCTCCAATGAAGATGGTTCACACATCCTGACCGTGGCAGTAGGCAACAAGATCCTTTTGCTCACCACCGTCTCCAGTGATCTGGCGTTGGCCACTCAAAAGTCCAACTTGGACGCACGCGGAGGATCCGGTCGACCTCTATTAAGCCGATCTTCTTCTATGGGTTTTCAACAATACCCCGATGAAATCAGGTAATATTTTGTCATTGCATCATATCACTCGATTCGTGAGAGGATCCATTGGCCCTTTGCAGATGGATGCAGATTCGTCGAGTGGCCTTGAAGACGGCCGATGGCCTCAATCCCACCCCGATGGCCATGTCATGGGTTAGAGATGGGATATTGATGTGTGCCATGGACAACGAGATCTCTGTGTTCTCACAATGGAGAGCCGATCCCATGCAAAATAACATTGTCACCGATGCCTTCGAAAAGGATATTGTGGATCATCGAAACCTTCAAGAGACGGATCTGCTTAATTTGGCTCAAGTTCGATCAATGGGCTGGATATTATTTTGTTCTTAATCGAGCTAAATTTTCCATTCTTTTTCCTGTCAGGAATCCCAATTGAACCACGGCTCATTCTCAAATTTGACTGCATTACCCGCGTTGAAGCATTTCGCAGATTCCGACAAGAGAAAGAAAGGTAAGAGTATTTCGACATTCCAGAGCAATGCGGTATTTTGAGACACTTTAGTGGGACTTGCTCGTGGATGCTTCTGCTTATACCTTTACATAAATGAGTCAAAATGATGGGATAAGATCCTAAAAAGTCGTTTAGATGATTGGTCGTCTGATTTGTGTCCATTTGTGCCATGCCCAACGTAATGTTTAGTAGAGATTGTGAAAGAGAAACGTACAGACGTTGGTCGGTCGTCTAGAATCGAAGGAAACACATGGCATGACATGCACTAACGATTCTAATCCACCCAATCTTAATTGCAGTGCTTCGCTCAAAGCTTGCCACAGGTACTAGATATCAATGTACGTTAG
Source organism: Tigriopus californicus (assembly GCF_007210705.1). NCBI lineage: Eukaryota > Metazoa > Arthropoda > Copepoda > Harpacticoida > Harpacticidae > Tigriopus > Tigriopus californicus. Next base: position 2,409,270 of record NC_081443.1, read on the forward strand.
TCAATCAATGGATGAACCACATGTAGTTTGCGATGAAATCTAATGTAGATCGAATGGAACGTTGAAGATGTTGATGTTTACCTTGGAAAAGCTGCACACATCAATGAAGTCTTTATTTTCGTGAACAGATTTGCTTTATTTTATTGGTACATTCCATTTTTAATGTCTACCTTTTAGTCTACCAATGAAAAAGAAAATGTTTCATCAACAAGCTTAGTATTTAAGAATATTGGCCAATTTGTTGCTCATGGCTCCCTCGTAGCTCCCATTCTGCACGGTATTATTCCAAGCCAAGAATGCATATAAATACATCCTCTATTTCATCCCACAAGTTCGACATTGAAAAGACTCCTGATCCCTTTTCCAATCCAACAACAAATCAATTCGATCATCCCAATTTCAAATTTACTAATGCTCCCATTTGTTTAGGTGTCTACCCAACAGATCCATCATCGAGTCACGAATTGGATTTGATGCCTGATTTTGGCCTTTTCGAAGCGGCCCACATTGCTTGTCCTGTTCTGCCTCAATATCATCCCAAGCAATTAATGGAGCTCCTGAACTCGGGCAAGATCCGATGGGTCAAGGCCATTCTCGGCCATCTCGTTCGTTGCATTGGAGGATCTGAACGAGGTCGTAAAAGGTCCGGATCCTTCAACGACGACTCGTCTTGTCGCTCACCAAGATCATGGTCCAAATCCAGGACTTTGTCTGTGAGCTATGGCAGCGGTGGAGGCCCTGGAGGTGCTGGGGGAGCTCTTAGCCCGGGAGGTGAAAACCCGAGGTCGTCCTTGAGTGCCATGCCCGAAGAAGTGACCCTGGATTACACGGAGATCAACTCGATCCCACCTTTACCATTGTGGACATTATTGGCTGCCGACCAAGAACGATCCGCTTCTAATAGCAAAAAAGGAGGAGAGGTGAGAGTCGTACCCACAACGATTAGTAATAGTGTATGTAACTGCAACATTTGGATTGTTCCAGCATTACGACAGCTTGTTTGATGGTGGAAATGAAGAAGAAGACACGTTAGAGGATCTCTTGGAAGATGATTTTGATGGTGGGAGAAGGAAGAATAAACGGAAGACTGCCGGGGAAAAGCAAGGCCTCTCCTACTTTGGTCCAAGACAGGCGCGTATTCTGTCCAATTTACTCACACACGCCCATCTTCCGGGATTAACCAGTCTGGATCAAATGCATTTGCTCGCACTAGCCGATACGGTCTCCTCGATCCAGCTAGATTTAGCCGATCGATTTGCCATTGAAACGGCTAAGATGCAACTGGCCAAAGAAACGGCCTCGGCCTCTGATGGCCCTTCACCGGAGTCCTTGGACGACTGTGGTTTGCGCTTCTTGCTGTCCATGAAGCATTACTCCTATCTCCAACGTTGTCTTCCGCTGAAGCAACGGAATCAAATGATCAAACAAGGCCTAGGTAGTTCATATTTTGTCTGGGGATTCCATTCGGAAAGTGACGATGAGCTTCTCAACATGATTCCAAATGTGGCCAAGTCAACTCCTAATTGGCAAGAACTGCGTGAACTGGGAACCGGGTGGTGGTTGCGGAATAACGCCACTTTACGTAAGCTCATGGAGAAAGTAGCTAAAACCGCATTTCAAGCCAAGCAAGATCCGCTGGATGCGGCCATCTTCTATTTGGCCATGAAGAAGAAGAGTCTTGTATGGGGCCTTTTCCGATCTATCAAAGATGAGAAGATGACTCAGTTCTTCGCCAACAACTTCACCGAAGACCGTTGGCGAAAAGCCGCTCTCAAGAATGCCTTTGCTCTTCTGGGCAAACAACGATTCATGCACGCAGCTGCATTCTTCTTGCTCAGTGGATCCTTGAAAGATGCATTGGATATTTGCATTGACAAGTTGGATGACCTTCAATTGGCCATGGTTATTGCCAGACTATATGATGGCGAGACGAACAACACCCCCGAGAGTCTGATTCAGCTATTGAACAAGCATGTCTTGGGCCGAGATCCCAATGGAGAAAACGAAGACAAAGATAAAGTCCATCCGGACCCATTTCTCCGTTCAATCGCCCATTGGATTCAGTTGGATTACTCGCAAAGCTTGGCCACACTCGTTGAATTGGATGTGGGGACAATGCATGTCAAGTTTGTTGAGGAAGAAAACGACTCGATTCCCGGACTAAAACGCAAGCAAGATGCTGATCCGAGTGTGTTCAACTTCTACATCTATCTCCGGACTCATCCGTTGATCGCTCGTCACCAAATAGCCAAGAGAAAAGACAAGGACTCCTCTGCCATTCAACTCTCTGGCTTCAGAAATAACAGTAATGACAAGGAATCGACTTTTTCTGAGGACTCGATAACGCCTTTAGAGCGTAGACTCTACTTCTCCACCGCTCATTTCCATTTGCGTGCCGGATGTCCAGCATTGGCTTTGGAGGTCCTCTCCAAACTCCCAGGCAAAGTGGTGGAGGCTAAATCGGGCACAGCTACGCCCAAAACAAGGAAAACCACCTTGGCCGATACCAAATTAGCCACGGGAACGTTTGATCATGGCGATGGTTTGGACTGGAGCCAACCGATGCCTACGAAAAAGAAGGAATTGGAACCCGCTACCATAGATTGGGGCAGCTCGGCAATTCCGGAGGAGCTAGAGCCATCTTTGGACTTGGATTGGTCGCAACCAGTCGTAGTAAAGGACGAGGATGAATTGAAACTCGAATGGAGCGACGATGCTGATTCCGAGGACGAGGTCCAGGCCAAAAAGCCAGATAAGGTTGAACCTGTGGAGGTAGATGATGACCAAGAGAATGCTGGAGCCACAAAGGTTGGCTCATTGGACATCATGGCTCAGCAATTGAATTTCATCGCATGCTTGAAAATCATGATGGAGGAGCTCTCCACTTTGGCCACTGGTTTCGAAGTGGATGGTGGCTTACTCCGATACCAATTGTACATTTGGTTGGAGCGCGAAGTCGAGGCACTAAAGCAACTGTGTTCCTACGGGGCCACGGATGTCCAGATCAATATCAGCCAAGAGGAGGATTCCCTACAATCCACCATGAGAGAGCTCTTCGCTGCCAATGGACGTCGACCCACACTCCATGAAGTTATGATGGCCGAGAAGGTGGACTTTGAGGCCAAGATCAACCGAGCAATTCGTCGGAAACAATGGCTCCGAGGTACGTAAGCCTTAAAAAAATTGTTTCCTTAACGTACTTTACCCATTACATTGTGATCTTTTATTGTAGCCAACCAAACCCTTTTGAGAACGTTGCTGAGTTACTGTGGACTTCACGGCGCCAATGGCGGAGGATTGGCTTCAGTTAGAATGGAGCTGATCTTGTTGTTACAAGAGCTTCAACAGGAAAAGACGCAGAAACAGCTTTTGTCCCCACTCCCGTTCCCAACTACTTTGCCGTTGCTCTCAGCTTGCATAGCTCAGCAAAAGACCGTGGTAACTGACCCCATTCGCCATCTTCAGGCTATGACACATGACATGTTGGACACCATCGTCAACCAAAGCCAACCCCCGCTACCTTCGTTGGCCAACTACGGATCAATATTCTTGCTCAAGGATCTCAGCGTAGCCTTGTCGTCGTGCATCTATCAGTCCTTATGCGATTCAGATTCCATCAATATGAAGAAACTTGCCGCCAAAGACGGGTGAGTCGGATAACAGATTGGAAAAACTTTGGAAACTTTTGGGATTTTCTCAACAAACGCTCTTTCCAGTCCCGCTAGTGCAATCCTGGAGGCCCTCTCCCGTCTGTCTGTGGTGTACCAAGATTCCTCCCTAATTTCTACGTCCCACGGACGAAAAATGTCATATGACGAGACTACGGAGATCAGCACAGATCCCAGTAAATGGCCGGGAGTTACTTCTCTGCGAGCTCTTTTGGATCGAGAAAAAGACGAAGAGACGCCGAACTTAAACGTGCTCCTCTGCGAGACTTACGTGGCCATCTACATTAGCTTACTTTCGTATGCTTTGGCCTCATGTGATTCCCAGATCTTGTACAGGTTGATTTCGCAAAATGTTACCCCCAACTATTGGTCCCACATCTTTGGAGGGGGTGCCAAAAAGAGGCTGAAAATCGAGACCGCTTCTCACGTGCCATTGGCTAAGGAACTCTCCGTAAGTATTGACGCTATTATCCATGGTGTGGTTGATTGTTATCATTGGTCTCACCCAGAATGAAGGGGGATCGTCGTTGGCATCAGACAAATCTGAGTCAGATCTCGCTTCACAAAGCGGAGGGGACCATTCGCATAATCCTGGGATCTTGAATACAATGACCAGTCTGACGAAGCAACGGGTCAAGCTAAATATTAAGGTATTAGGCATGCAATTAGGAAATAGCCAAGAATCTGGGTCCGGAGCGGTTGTGCAAGAAAAGCAATCGTATCGAGAGCACTTCATGCCTCCTGACAAATCCATCATAAGCCAACTGATTTCCAAGGTGAGTAGTACCTATAGGAAATTCCCCCCAATCGAAGTGGAATCATAATTTAAATATCAATTGGATGAAATAGCCGGTACTGGATCCGAAAGATCAAGAGATCGATTGTGATTCAGTGGAGGAACCCGATGAGAACGATTCAGACGATGATACCTTCGAAGACGATGATCCCTTTTCCAACATTCCTCTGCCGGCCGAAAACCGCGAACATTCCAACGCCAATTCGTATTCCTGGTGTCTCATGCGATACGCTTCGATTCGATTGGCTCAAGGCATTTTAGAAAAATTTATCTCAATGGCCGGCATTGAATTACCCGGTGAGTAGGCTTAACAAGTAGGATTTCAAGTCACATATTAATAACAAAGATCGTAACGTAATCAGGCTTTCCAAGGCCCAAATCTGCCTCCAAATGTACCTGAACTCCTTAGTATCATTCTCACTTGCACCACTTGCACTTTACCAACACTATTTGCACCTCATTCACCGGCCAAGTTTTAGCACCACCTTCCGGCACCGCAAATTTCTTGTTGTCTTTGTTGTAATTGATTGTGCTCTTATCTGATGAATTTCTTCTCTGGGTCTCAGCCCCACTTTGGCACTCCGATTCTCCTTCCAATGAGAAATGGAACCAAGAGCGTACTTTCGAAGGTAACCATTAACCAACCCTCCGATCCCAACTTGTCTAAGAGCACTTGAATCAATCTCCTTCATTTCATAACAAGTGCTCTTTGAAAACTACATACACTCATACATTCGTTGCTCCTATTCCTATTGGATCTCATTTTGCCCTAAGTACATACAATACTCTATCAAATATTATCGACCCGAATGCTTGTGCTTCTATTCTCCTTTGCTCCAAGTTCTGCTTGATGTTGATTGACACAAACACATACAGTACTTACACCTGGCGACCACAACGGGCCAAAAAACAATATCTATGCATGCTCATTTGAACCTGGCTTCAAATCAGTTGGGTAGTGTTCTGTTTTAGTCCATCAATTTCTTAGGTCCTAAATTGGCATACGCTTGTGAAACCCGAGTGCTAACAAGTCGTATTTTTGCAGAGCTGCCCGTGGCCAGTCCGTTGATCTATGCCAGTTTAAGGATCACCGAATCCTGGCTGGACTCGATTCAACGAGTTCTCAACAAATTTGGCAAAGTTCCGGACAACTTCATTCCGGGATGCTATCCAAATCCCAATGCCACGGGTAAAGCCATCGAGAAGTACAAATGTCTCTTTGAACCCCAGAACACGCCATTCCTGTAAGGCTACCGAAAATACTTAAATCGTCAACACGATTGATTGAAGCTGACTCAATCAATGTCTGTTCTTCTATTTTTGTGAAATGATTAGCAATCGAGGCCACGGAATTGAACCGATGAAGAGGCTTTGGCGGTATCTAGTTCGGCAACCGCCAGTACAGCGTCTTTTTGTCAAGTACATATTCAGCCGAAGTCCCATCAACACCTCGGGATATGGCAATGTGAGCATCACGACCCAGAACATGCCCGAATCCCAGTCTTACGTGAGCCGCCTCAGTGCCGAGGCTGTCCTGTCCGTCGTGGATGAGGCAGCCCCGGCAGGCGAGGCTGGAACAATGTTCATGCATCAAGTGGCCAAGATGAACCTACCGGTCAAGATTATTCATAGAGACCATGAAGCCATCACGGCTTTCTGTATTAACAAGGTAAGCTTACGCTTCCGTTGATTGATCAATTCAAATTCTAGTCACCACTTTTGCCTTTGTATTTGGAATGATTGTCGTTCCTTGGAGGTTGTGAGATTTGGAAAAAGAATTACCCGTTCTTCGGAATTAATTTTTGTTTCTCTCGCAATCTCATGTACCCCTCTCAGAATCTCTGTCGCTACAGAGAGTGGTGTTATTGTCAATTACCTTTGGCCAGTAGCCTTGGTATTGAAATTGGCCTTGTTTTTACTTGATCTTATTCTAAATCTTATATTTCATCTACATTTGGCTCATGAATTCGTTTCTTCTTTGCTCTCAGAAAAAGAGTTCCTCCGACCACGACGTGAGTGGAATGGATTGTCTTGTAGCTTCTTTAGATTTGAAATGTAATTAAAGCTCTAGAATGTTTATGCATTGTAGTTGTGTAGTTTTCAAGCATGTATAGGCACATTGTTCAAAGAGACCTACTATTCGTATCATTTCCTTTGTAACCGATCCTTTGATTTGTTGTTTTTACTTTAGGTGTCCTCTGGATTGATGACCATCTCCTCTCAAAAGGAAATCCAAGAGCTTAACATCTCCTTGCTTTTGAATCCAGTGTCATGGAATGAAGGGATGAACGATGAAGCAGACTTCGACGTCCTGAGCTTGGAAGAGTAAGACGAACCAACTCCCCAATCCCCATCCTTCGTCAAAGAGTGACACTTTATATTCCCTCTGTAGGGATCCCGAGAGTTTACCAGCTTCCAATTATTTGGTTATCCAAACCCCTGGTGACATTCAAAGTGGTATCATGCCCGGATCCACCTTTCCTGGCGTGAACCCATCCCAGTTGAGCTCGCCAAATGGGCCGCCTCCGCCGCCATTTGGACCGGCAGCCATCCAGCAAGCTACCACTCAGAACAAGGGAGCCTCCGTCGTAAGTCTAAAACATAGAATATTCTGGCTTGAATTCTTAATGTATAAAAACAGCGTACCAGTTCCTCCCCTATACGGTTCATGTTTGCACAGAGTGCTCGTTCGCCCCGAACTTATCCAATTGCACCCCAGACACAAAGACAAACAACAACTTTCATTAACTTGACTAATTTAATTGTAAGATTCGTGGTTGAAGGTGTTATACTAACACAAATGTTGAGCAATGTTGAATATATTCACTCGGAATGAATACAATTTCATTTTTAGACGCAAGAATCACTATTTTGAGGGATCGAATACATGGAGTCAAGTTGCATTATTCATTTAGTCGAATTGGCTTAAGACTACCTGTTGTTATCGCCTGACTTGGGAAAGATCTAATGAGCTGAGACTACAAGAACAAAACAAATTGCTTGAATCCTTTGTTATGACGATTTTATATACAGAATTTTGACCAACCCCAAACATCATAGCCACCATCCATTAGTGGCCAAGGCCATGTTTTGAAGCTTTCAATTATCACATCGGCACGCCCTCTCCCCAATCGCATTCACGAGGTTTGCTCATAAGTTCAAAACCTCGTTTCCGTCATGGCCATATTTTAATCCTGACAATCCTAACCGGTTTCTCTTTTCTTTTTCCCACTCCTCTTTCCATTTACCCAACCTTAACATTGATCCCTTTATATTTTTCTTATAACAAAAAGAGCTTTCTGGAGGGAGGCTTCAATCCCTTTGAGGTGAGAACCAGGTCACTCAAGGTCTGGACCAACAAATTTTCCCAGTTTTTAGCTTTCTCTTCCTCCTCAAGATTGTGAAAGAGATCAGCGGGAGTTTCGATTGATTCTTAAATACTAACATTCCTTATATATTCAATGCATTTCTCCATATTATTTAAGTCAATCACTCTGCAGTGTGGCAAGAAAATCCAGAACACGTGTTTCCTCTTACGAATCTGCACACCTGGTTGTTTGCTTCTTAAACTCCGCATGCATCTTTATCTCTTCTTGATTCAAATTCAATGTGACATCTTTTCAACAAATGGGCGCTTCAGTTTTAAACTGAATTATTCTTAGCATGGCACATCCAGTTATGAACAAAAAGAAACAGTTGCTTCCTAATACAAATGGCTTTTGATTGATCTCATGTTGCTAAGAAACAAGTTGATATCGTCTCATATTGAATGGTGTTCCACGTTACAAAACTGGAGCCCCGAAGAGCACTGAAGGCATTTCTTGAATAGCCTACAACGGCAATTATTCAGATGATATTGCTCTCTTCAGTCTGTCCGGGGCCCTAGTTTCAACTAAGAATAATGATATGTTCATGGTGTTGGTTGTATTATATTGGAACGTGTCGATTACGACAACTAATTCTGATGTTTGTTTCTCCTCCTTGCTGCGTGGACCACACTCTCTGTGTGCTCTTCTTCTTCCTCTCCCCCTCTAATATAATCATGGGATTTTAGATTAAAGGATTGAATTTTCCGGGCTCTCAGAATGCGCAATTTGTGAGACTTGTTCTCCAAAGAAGCCGTCATTTACTTCAACCGGTGAGAGAACGTTTGTCCCTCGAGGATTTGTAGATTTCTAGCCTTAGCTTAGCTTTTACTCCTCGGTTTGAACACGGTTGGTATTTGCTTTGTGCCAGTCACAATTGATGTTCCCACTTACGTTTCCGCTCAAATCTCCTCCACAGTTCAGGTCTCATTAAATTCAATTCATTATGCCTGATTTCTTCTTGATACAGGAAAAACGACATCAAATGACCGGAGTTCGAAGATTGGCCGCCCATTCTCACCTGCCTCTATGTAAGTTACCACCATACACAAACGTGCCAAAACTTTCAGGAACATCCTAGCATTGCGAACTTCTCGTTTAATTCTCCTTAACAACCTTAAAAATTTGGAAAGCGTGCCAGATGATGATGATGATGATGATCCATTTGTTTTTGTTCGTTTCAATACTTTGTAGACGTGACGGGGTGTCAAGATGGATCCATCAAGATGTGGGAGTGGTCCCATGGCCAGGCGGTTCAAAGTGTCCGCCCACCAGGCGTATTTGCCAAGGTCAATCGGGTCCGATTCTCCGCTCAAGGAAACAAATTCGGTGCTTGTGACGGCGATGGAACTGTTGCATTATGGCAAGCAGCCAATGCCTCTCAACCTTTCTTTGTGAGTCCCAAACGTCTCAAATCGGTCATCGTGACTGTCCAATGTTTCAAGAAGGCACGCTTTATCTTCTGGATTTGTCTTGTTCCAGACCATGCAATGTCACACAAAGCAGACCAGCGACTTCGTGTTCCAAGGAGGAAGTTCCAGTTTGTTTTGCACGGCCGGACATAACACGGACGGTAAGAACGTGGCCATGTGGGATACCCTGATGCCCCATAAGCGAGCCATGGCCCAATCGTTTACCTTCCACGAAAGTGGGGCCAGTTCCATTTTGTACGCACCGCAAAGGGTCCAGTTGGTCACCGGTGGGAAACGGGGACAAGTCTCGATTTGGGACGTACGCCAACAGAAGCAGTTGCATTTCTTTAAAGCCCATGACCAGGCTATTAAATGCATGGCCCTGGATCCAAACGAGGAATTCTTCGTCACCGGCTCGGTGGCGGGCGACATTAAGGTTCGGTCAACGCACAAGTTGTCTTATATGGTTCCATGTTTCAAAAAAGGCCGTTTTCTTGTTCTTCCAGATATGGTCGTTGAGTTCTTACAAGTGTTTCCACACTTTTGCCGAGGAACACTCGCGTCAAGGGATCTTCAAGAACATCAGTCAAGGCGTTTCGCAAGTCTTTGTGGACTCCAATGCGCGTTTGTTCTCTTGTGGAGCCGATGGTTCCATGAAAGTCCGTCAATTGCCGGATCGAGATTTCATCGTCAACGCTTTGTGAATACAATACCAGGATACTACTTAATTTAAACACATTCACGTTATTAGCATGTTGAACTGTATGACAGATTTTAGCCCATGTTCCCAACTTTTCACCTTTAGTGTTCCAATCTTAAAGGCATAATAAACCAAGTTCCATTCATTCATTCTTCCCTCCGACCGTCAGGTGTTTATTAAGACTAGAGTGTCAAGTTCTCAATGATCCCTACTTTTGATTTTTTCGCAAGCCCGACAAAATCAAGGCTGGTTCCATGGGACAACCCGTCATGGCAGTTCATTCTCGCTATTGTTGGCGGTTTCGGATCCCTCTAAAATTATGTGTGCCCCCTTCGTCTCCTGCTCCCCTCTCTGTTTTTGTTGTTCTTGCTTGCTTCATGTGCGTAGGATTCATGGACGTTGATTCGAGAGAGAGAGCCAACAACCACGTCCCAAGCACATGCTGTTGTACGTACCTCGGTGTTCCATTCCATGTCAATTATGGATAGAGAAATCACCATGAGGACGGACATGTCCTTGCAGCCCTAAATGAAGAAGGTGCAAAACGAAGTTCTCAAAAGCGGAGCCAGAAATGAGCTTAGGAGTTGTGATAAACATTATCATTGGATCATATTTGATGCTCGAGACATTTTTTTCTGGAGCAAAGTGATCCTTAAAAACATGTTAATTGTTTAGGAAGATGACTACTGATCAATGTTATGCGAATAATCCTATGTATTTCTCTTTCTCAAAACCCACCCCATGTTCCACAACTCGCCTTTTTATAAAGGCTCAATCGGGCGAATGAGTTCAAAACTGTGAACGTTAAGCAATTAGGTTGAAACAATTTTGACATTTTGCAGATATCATTTTGTGTCATCACAATGTGACTTTCAGCTCCTCACTCTTGAGTTCAAAGTTCATCCCCATCTATGAACCAATCAAAACTGAAGTTATGCTCTTGCCCCTCTATTTCTGGTTGAAAGAAGGAGGGCAACAATAGCAGAGCAAGGACGACGACGGTCTCTTGTGCCAAAAGTGCTTGTCTAATCAATAGTGGAAAAGACTTCAACAATGTTTCTTATTCCTCAACCCTCCTTTCCCTGTTCCTTCTTCGTCAGTTTATTCGCCCCTTCTGGAGTCTGTTCCCTGTTCCTTGGATGGAACATCCGTTGTGCGCGTCGTCGAAGACAGGTCTTCAGTGGCCTTTAGAATACAAGGAAGGGGCAGCCAAACAAAAATCGAACGGACCGAAAAGAAGCGAAGCGCAACATGTAAAAACAACTGTCGAGGAAAATGAAGGCCAACGGAACAAGGGTGGTTTGTGGCCTTTTGGTCAAGAGAGTGTCATGAACCAGCGGTGTTAGTGCTGTTCAAGCAGGCAATTTGTCACTGGGTTTCGGAAGTGAATTCTATAAATGTGTGTGCTTTAAGTTCCAAATTGTGTGGACCAATGATTAACTTATCGGTGAGAAGAATCTACTAGCATCTTTACAAGAAGCTTGTGCATGTAAATGGTTAAGGTAACATACTAAAACTCCGTTCTTGGGTCGGCTGTAATGTGTTTTAAGCTTTAATCGCACATATCTGTTGTTTAGTTCCAATTGTGAAATAGAGATGGTCAGCAAATGGTAGTCATTTCATCTCCGAAAGTCGGGGTGAGAATTTATCCAGTTCCATTTGCTCAGAATACTTGATTATAACACAAACAAGATAAACCCTGTCATAAATACAAATTTGGAACTGCAGTTGAAGCAAAATGAGAGGAAATATTGTTTTCAACGACAAAAGTCACCTCGAGGCTTTTCATAATTTTCTTGTAAATTTGCAATAACATGCAAAATATTTTGCGCCTTCAGTGTTGTCCTGGCTTCAGTCGCTTTTACCACTCCTTTATGCTCACACGCTAAGGCCAAATATTTTGATTTCAGCACTCAACAATTACGACCAGAAATCAGAGTAGAAGAATAGAAAGAACGTGCAAGGTTTGTTTTTGTACTAAAGTACGGAATAGATTGTGATGCCATAAACACCACAGACACCATAATTGCACCTTCCACCATTGTCATGAGGATCGTAAATATCATTTTTGTTGGCAATTTGAACTCTTACATTCGTAGGAATGATGGGTGGCTGAAGTTTTTGCCTTCATTCAGCCATTGCCCTCCCTGGTCAGGTTACTTCTTACTTCTTGCGTTAATCCCGATTATGAACATATGGGTAGTGCTTATGTATGTTCAACAATCTCCTTCTCAGTTCGCTTTCGTCTCTGCTCCCGCCCAAAATAGGATGAATCGATCCAGCTTTGTGCTCATTTTTGTTTGCCAAGTCTTTTTTTGTTTGGTTTTATTGGTCTTGAGCTTTACCTACTTGCCTTCGATCATGATGCATGTGATCAGACACGAATTGGTTATCAAGGAAGGCTCCACTTTCTTCAACTATTGGAGTAAGCCCCCCTTAAATCCCGAGATGCGCGTGTACCTATTCAACTACACCAATGTGGAACGCTGGATGAATGGAACGGATGACGTGTTCCACGTTGAAGAAGTGGGGCCTTTTGTCTACGAGGAAGAATGGCGAAAGACGAATGTGACGTTCCAAGACGAGGAGCGTCTTGTCAGTTATGACTTGTTGAAGGTGTTCCAGTTTCAAAGTGACAGGTCGCATGACGACCCCCACTCGAATACCATTAGTATTCCCAATGTTCCCTTTTTGTCGGCTAGTGCAATTCTCAAAAATTCGGGAATGCTCTCCGTAATGGGCTTTCAAAGTGCATTGGGAACATTGGAACACGTTCCCGAAGTGTTTGTGTCCCACAGTGCCCATGAGATCCTTTGGGGATACGATGATCCATTAGTGGATCTGGCCTCAGTGTTCCTGCCCGACGAGATCCGTGTTCCAGGCCAATTTGGCTTGTTCTTGGGTAAAAATGGAACTAGCGATGGACGAATCTCCGTTCAGAGTGGAAAATGGAACTACAAACAAGCGGGCCATGTACAGAAATGGAAGGGTTTGGACCACTTTTCGGTTTGGAACACAGACAAGTGCAATCAAGTTTCTGGTTTCGAAGGAATGATGTTCCCAGGTCCCATCGTGCCAAACGAGCCATTGGCACTATTTGTGCCTGATTTGTGCCGAAGTATTCCCCTCGTGTTCCAAGAAGATGTTGAACACTATGGAATGAAAACTTTACGTTTTGGACCCCATCCAGATGTATTCAACTACGCTCACGATGAGAATAAGTGCTATTGTGATCCAAGAACTTTGACCAAGCCAGAAATGGAGCAGTGGGCAATTGATTTTGGTTCCATGGGACAATTTGATTTATCCACGATCAATGTGCCATGTGTGGGTCAAGGTCTATTCGATGTCAGTCCCTGTAAATTTGGAGCTCCATTAGTCGTATCTTGGCCTCATTTCCTGGGGACAGACTCAGATTTGGTTCCCACAATAACAGGTCTCCATCCCAGCGAGACTCTGCATTCCTTTTCCATGGATTTTCATCCCGACCTCGGCCTCGGCCTTCACGCCAAGATCCGGCTTCAGATCAATATTAGGATCCACGCCAATCCCAACCTAGAACAATTCAAAAACGTCCCAGCCTCCTTTGATGGAATGGTATTGCCAATCATGTGGTTTGAGGCCACTGTGGACGATCTTCCCGATGAACTCGTGAACCTTTTGCACACCTCCATGTCCTTGGGTTCTCAGATATCCCATGGTTTGACCTGGATTCTCGTTCTGACGCTTTCCTTGGAACTGGGTCTCTTCTATGCGTATCCAAGGTGGAAGACTGGACGGAAAATGCATGCTTCGTTCGAGTTCGACACCTAATTCTACCTGTAGTGTGTTCCAAATTATGTATCCCTCGCGACCACTCTGTAAATAAAGGATTGTTTGTACGATGTCATGAGAGGAACTAGACGTGTACAGCATTTCTTGTCCTAGGCACCATGGAAACTATAGTTTACTGAGCTGGAATGGAACCTTTTTCTTTGCTTTCCTTTCCAGTCATGGAGCTCGAAGCATTCCAAATCCCATGTCTACTTTTCCAAGGTGATTCCTAACAGTGTTGAGCCACTCTCATCGAGCCGCCACATTCTCAGCCATTCTCGAGATTGAGCATCTTGACACAGAGTGGTAGATTACCCAGCATCTGGAGAATATGGTTGGATCCTGGTGTCTCCGTGATCTTCTGGATTGGCCGACGACCTTCGAGGATCAAAGCCTCAACGTTCTGATCCAATTGCTTTTCGTGGAAATGGCCGGGAAGAAGGGTCCTCCAGAACCTGAATGGAAGAACTCTATCATGCTAAGGGTGGGTCTTCAAGGTTTATTTTGACAAGAGTTGAAATTCACACCAGTGCTGAGTCCTTGCGATTGGCGTTTTTATAATCAGTTCCCTTACAATGCAACAATATCTGGAGTCAAAGTTGAAACGTGACCCAAGGTCGATGTGTAAATGAAACCGCAAGGAAGACGATCCGATTAAGATAAGCCCTTGGTTACTATGCTATGGATGTACTTAACTATGCGTCCAAAGTGGCGGTGGAATTGCAAATTTTATAAGCAAAAAAGATCTGACTACATACGGGTGGAGCTAGTGAGTCAATACATTTCATTCAGATTTCTACGGAAAGATTCGCCAAAAACGGGAGGAAAATTACGTGTTTCTAAGAACGATAAAATGAATGATACGAGTATCAGGAGCGTAATAACGAAATTACAATGAATTACTCAATTGCTTTTTTCAATTTGACTTGTAATCCTATAACATCTAAAATGATCTAACTGCACGCATCAGCCCAAAACTTACTTGTTACTTTTTTCCCCTTTTGGACCCCGAAGCTGCCTTTTATTACTTTATTTTTATTCAAGCAACTGAATATGAACTGTACAGATAAATGCCCAAACATTAGAATTATATTTCTTTTGTTGAATTATTCCAATCTTACAGGGAATTTTGGTCTCGACAGCGTTCAATGCAATCTCGTTTGTCACTTTTCCCAAAATTATTGTGTTATATATGTCACTTTCACAGAACTTCAGCTATCAGTTACAATGGTTCATAATATGTTTAGTGCTACTCCTGGTCATGTCATGTGTTTAAAATACTTAAAAGTAACTAGATGGTGAAGCGTATAGGTACAAATTGTAAAATAAATAAAAATAGAAATGACGCCAAAATAGATACTAACATCGTAATATCACAACTTAGATGACTGGAATTGGTTCAGTGTCCATAAAAACAGTAGTTACAGGTAAATGAAAAGCATTGGTTATTGCATTAAAATGGGTGGTCAAGATTGAACAGATCCTTTGTCAACTCTCGTCGCTAATGGCATTTTGCTGTGAGCCGAACAAAGGCGCACGACCGCCAACACTCCTAAGGGACATCGGGCCAATTACAATAAAGTGGTAGGAGGTCCTTGTCCAGACATCACCTTGGGAAAGGCTAATTTACCCTAAAGGGGTGAGGGGCTCAGTTTCGCAAGTAAGATGCGTCCATGCATTGTTGGCATATTGGGGCACGCAGAGGTATCATTTGAGGAATTTGATAAAAGTGGCATCCCGGATTTGAGGGTAGATTGGACGGAGGTGGGAAGCCATAGGACCTGTGTAGACTGTGGAGGAAATTGGAGAAATGCATGTTCGGAAGAGCTGAAGAGAAGAGGGAGATTTTTGATTGGTAGTTCACATGTATCTGATCTAGGCCCTGGCCTTAGCTATTGCAGTGATTTAGAGGGAAAATCTATTTTATTTAGCCAATGAGTACACCTTTTACATATCTCGATCAATTATGCATTTCATTGACCAGTTGTGTAGAAGTAATTGAAAAATGTTCCTAAAATAGGAAACCAAAATGGAAGGTAATTTCGATTTCAAAAAGTAACTGAAGCGAGTGACAAGGAATGGTTGAGTAGTGAATTTCTCACTTTGGCGGAAGTGCAACTGTAATTGTTTCCTTTGTAATTAGACTAAAGCATTGCAAACCATGAACATAATACAGGATGTTTGAGCAAAAAAGTCCGTTTTCGTACCGTGATTTACATTTGCTATTATTTTGCAACACATCAATGACAAACATTTTTGCAAAACTCCGTAAGGGTTGTCAAAATATTTTGGTATGCTCAATATTCAAATCCAGGTTTTTTATATTGTTTCACTATTTACCCTATCTACATGGTAACTAACCAAATTGAGAGAATATTCGTATTTTAGGAGGGTAAACACGTACCTTTGCCGCCGATCATCGCACCAACACGAAGTCTGCGAGACATCCTCAAGATTGACCTCAAGACCTTAAAAGAAGAGCGGATCAAAAAAGGACTGATGAAAGAGAACAGTGAGTAATTGGAATACCATTGTACTGTCAGAAATCCCGGGTTTTGGTTTTGAAACGGACAGAGAAAATGAAAATCTCTGAGAGGTTGAGTGAAACTGTGAAAAACCTTGCGTCAAAAGGAGCTCACTTGAACATGTTTGAAATCCTTGACCTGAGAACGTGCCCCCAATCTCCAACAAATGACATACAGATAAGAAAAATTTTATCTTCATCATGTATCATGAAATCATGTTAAAAATGCATATCCAATAAGACTTGCTTCTCGCAATAACGAGTTAAAAAAATACTCTTTAGAAGTATGAACACCTGCAACCCATTGAGTTGTTTGCAAACAGTTTGAGTTGTTGGAAAGTTGGCCATTCCCGACCTTTTCCGATCCTCCATGTTGCACATGATTCTGGCACGAAAACTGAACCCTCAATTAGGCAATCAAATTAGAGCCCGAGGCATGCTTTGGTTAACAAATAAGGTACTAAAATTTAATTCGGCCATAAAACCATACCAAATATCTCAGCTAGAGTCCTACTGGTAAATAAGGGCAAGCCCAAAAGTGGAAGTGCTCCTTACCATTGATTTGTCTATTAAGTGCATGAATTTTTTTAAACCGATCCAAGCAAGGGACGTGAAGCTTGGGTCTACAAGTTTTCATGAACAGGATTATCGAACCGTCTTGTTATTTATTCTATGCCAATCGGTCGTAAATCATTCGTTGTCGTTCCCCGGTCTGTGTCTCAAGTACTCTGGAATGAAAATCATTATTGTCGTGCTGCTTTTGGAATCAAAAGGGTATTTTGTTGTTTGAGCCTAGGATTAACGAGAAGGGACTTTCCTCTTCTCAAGTTGCTTTTTTTTGGAGCAGAAATTGCATAAGTTTGGCGGTTCGGGTGTACGAATGAGCGCAACCAATGCTCGTTTTGTAAAGCTTAGGTATGCAACTAATATCTAACATT
Organism: Tigriopus californicus; assembly: GCF_007210705.1. NCBI lineage: Eukaryota > Metazoa > Arthropoda > Copepoda > Harpacticoida > Harpacticidae > Tigriopus > Tigriopus californicus. The sequence goes on from NC_081443.1 coordinate 2,426,486, forward strand.
CGGGAGAAGTCAACTGAACATTAATTCAACCTTTTTGAACCTCGCGCGCCTCCACCAAATTTATACGAGACTGAAATCATATCCCTCCTCCACGTTTTCAATCATGACTCTGTGGTCTGAACCGTTTGTGACAATATTGAGACTCTAATTTTAACACTCTTGGTAATCTTTACATTAATAAAAAAAATCTGTTTCAATATGGCATTAGAGTTGTGTCTAGGGTTGATCTAAAATTGTGTCAAGAAAACAGTTCTCCAAGGACCCCGGCACCAATGGACCGAAATGCTAAAACTTAGTTGAAGGAGATTCCATTCGATTAATTAGAATAGCCACCGCTAGAGGGCTTGTCAGAGAAAAATCATTCCGGTCACTCCAACCAAGCCACTTGAGGCTTTGCTTTGAACACATTATGGTAGTTGGGCAGCAGGGTGTCGGGCTGATCGACTTCTCTTGCGTTACTCAGTTTCAACCAAAGCGGACAAGCGAGCTATCAACTCACTGGCTCCCTGAATTCGGTACTTGATTTTGAGAATCACGTAACTCAATGTGTTCAAAGCCGATCCCCATCGCACACACCAGGCGGCCGCGAGGGAGACAAAAAAATCTCAGAAATCTCGTGAGTGTCGCTTCTCTGACTAGCCCTCTAGCCACCACCAATCTCCCCCTACCGTCCCTGTCCACTCTTAACGTCGTCCTTGGGCTACCACGTTAACAACGCCCACGGATTCCTTACGAATATTAGAAGGAAGCAAAGGGACAAGGAAAGACCCCAAGAAAGACGACGAGTATTTCTTGGTACGAATGAGCCTGGAGGTTACTGCCAATATATAGATACAATGCGTCCTTCAAATGGGCTCTAAGAAAGTAGGCCGGTCGCATTTAGGTTAAAGGGGGGGGGGTGACGCAAGAGGACCAAATTGTATGAAGCTTTGTTCTTTGTTGGAACGCTCCCGAACCACTCTCCTCTACGTATATATTTACGGATGAGGTTAAGAGCAATTTACTCTATAGCATGGGACTCTTAAGTTGAAACAAGCTACTAAATATCTTGTGGGTCATAAAGTATGTTTCAAAACCAAAATGGTTGCCATTTGGCCAGATACCAAAAAGTCCTGGAACGTTTTTCAATCTTAGAGAAAACCTCAACAATCAGCCAACGACCAATCAAACCTCAGCCTTGGCTGTTGAGCCAAAAAAGGCTAACCTTTCACTACCAGGAAGTTTTCTGTTCGATCTAATAACACCACTGGGGTTTGGAACCACCCAATATTTCGTACGCATACCTGAGAAGTTAGTCATGCTTCATTTCACGGTCCAACGTTCCATTGAAAGAACGGTTGAATGAGGCTAAAAGTGACTCATGAGCCAGGTGATTGTGCCAGGGTTTGATATTTCTGAAAGATATCGCAATGATTAGATACTTTGTTGTTCGTGATGATCTAGGGACTTCTTTTTAGGCCTACATTCAGTGTGGGATTTTATATTTGATATATGAGTCACACTAACGTGGATTGCAATAGCTACGACCGAAACCAAGAATAAAATTTGTCATGTGAAACGTTTCAATTTGAGCTGTTACACTCGAACGCATCCAATCAATGGATGCAAAATGTTTAGGCCAAAGATCAAATATTGACACGAACATGGTCCAATATATGTCCCTATACTAAAATGCTGCAATTGGGATCCTAGAACTTACTTCTAATGCTACAAATTTGCTATTTTATTAAGACCAATCAATGACCAAAAATCCTCAAACAGGTTATCCCGTGGTTGGGTCTAATTCCGTATGTCACCTCTCACTTTTAGACCGTCCAAATAGACTTGGTACACATACGGAACAATTGCCGTTGTACCGTTGACGTTGTACAAAGTATTTGGTTTTCCTCATTTGTGGTTGATGTGGTCAATCTAAAATGAAACTGGGTTACTCCTTTCCTATCTCCGTTCTTGGGAAATCCATCTATGGAAAGCAAGCTTCTATAACTCATTACATTCCCAATTCACAAAATTCAATCAAATGGGATTCGACGAATTTCAAATTTTACGTATGTTGTTCTGTTCGAGTCTCTTTTTTGGAGGAAGTAAGATAAGTTTTTGAGTTGCAACCGATGCTGAATATAACTTTGGCCAATATAAGGCATTTTCAAGCAAAAAAAGCCACTTAAAAAAGTGAATGAAATGAAAGTAGCTAACGGCTCATCAAACTACAACTTTAAAACAATGGAATATCAAGAGAATATATGTTTTGAGGGTTACCCTTGGATTTGGTCTTTCTCATTCAAAGCCTTAAGAGCCCAATTTGAACTCAAACAGGAACAATTGCAACTCTTTCCTTGCAACTTTAACCATAACCAATCATTTGGGAATTTTTTTCCGCTTTACGTACAGTAATGCTAATATAAGGGGCTTCCCTCTATCTCGTCGATCCAATCTATAAGGTATCATCTAATCTTAAACATTGCAACCATCTTTCATATGGCAATCAAAAGTCCAATAATAGTGATATCTACGGTATTTCCCATAACCATGATCCAATGAGACATGATTCTCGCAATGAAGAGTTTCTTTAAAAAAACCACAGCACTTATCCAAAGACACCTTTGCCTCCAGTAAGAGATCGGTCCCTACCACGAAAACGATTCTTGTGATCATATATGTACATTTGACAAGACGATGTTCCCATACGTTGACGACGACGACCATGAGGTTCCAAGCCCAAAGCATGCAATGTATTGTAGTAAGGGAATACTGTATTTGCTATTTCTGAGAAGCGAATGTCAAGTCAACAAGTTCCTTTCATCTAAAGCGGCTTCTTTTCGAACTCTTCCCGTTGACGGAGTGTGCCTCAAATCAAACCAGGCCTCCACTAGCAATTGAGGGTTCCCAGGTTGGTTGTGGCACATGGAGCACCCACGATCAATCCATTTAATTCAGTTTTTGGCTTCTATGTGTTCGGGTGAGAGTGGGATCGATCGTCTACCTACTAGTTCGGAGGAGCATGTTTGCGGCTGAATCCAGATTTCGGAGTGGAACTAGCAGCAATCACGTTCCCAAAGTGCCTCAATTCACGTTGATCCCAACGTTGAAGATCCAGGGGAAAAAGATTCGCCATCCCAGATTGAGTACGAGTGAGTGTCGTTTGATCAATTTCACTTATATTACTCTGGCACAATGGAAATGAACCCCCGATTCATGAGGGACCATGGCCGAAAGTGCTAGTTACTTTGGAAGGGTGGTGGTCCTTTGAAGACATGTCGTTGTTCCCGTTCGGGAATAAGAGTACCCTTTTTGGTTAGTAAAGGTAGGATAGAGGATTAGTAATGGCTTTTCCATCATGTTGATTATAGACTCGAGAACCTTTTGTCCATATCAAAGGCCATCAAACTTTGTACTTTGAAGTAAAAGCGATGCCTATTATTTTTTCGAGGAATTTGGAACATTCCGGTTTGAACCTTGATCAAGGATTCAAAAGACCACAGATTTATTGTGAAACTAGATTGCTTTGGATTATGTTAGGAACCTTGAATTCAGCATTTGAAGTCTCATTTTGAATTGGTTCAGCGCCTTCTTAAAAAGGACAATCTAAATGTACTTTAGGGTAGAAAGCACTTGCTGCTGAGGTTTAGAATCGCATGTTGATTTGAACCATCGCTCAACTTGGTGCACCTGGTTATCTATCACAATCTAAAGAGCGGAATAATCTTCTTCCGTTGGTGAGCTATTGGTCCATCAAGCTCGAGTTCGTTCCCAAAGTACACGAGACTCCTCGGCGAGGAAATGAACACAAAAACAGAACAAATGCCTGCTTCCATTGCTTCCATTGGGAGAGATAGTTCGGCGGATGGCCGAACTCCCTTTAATGGTTGGTCGGTGAGAAGTTGGTTGTTGGCTCGACAGAGAAGTAATCGAACCGTTCCAAAGTCTCCCAACAAGTCCCGTCTGATCAATCTATTCCACGCTGCCTTAACAAAACATGTCCAGATATCTGGGCCAGATTTGCAACTAAGTTGTCAGTTGTGCATCAGCTTTGTGGAGCGTTCATTTGAAACCTTTCCAACTTGTCAAGTGCCCGTTTCCTGAGAGGCTATTATGGCTTCCTTCAGTGATGTTGTTCGTAAGAGGCTCCCTGGAGATCGAGTCAGCTTGAGCGATCTCGTTCTGGTCAAGAAAGTGGCGGGTTCGGCCTTTCATCGCCGACTCAATACCAGTAAGTGATGCTGTAATCCGAAAGATTCGCTTCATGAAGATGGATGCTGAACATAGGAGAGTAGTTTGAAGTCAAGGCATTTTGAAGTTGGCTTCGTCAATTTCAAAAGCTAACCCCATTTATCCGTTCAAAAGGTCGTTTTCTTGGAGAGTGACTGGTTGAAAAAGCCCAATCTTAGCATAAGTTTGGTGTTACTCTCTATTTAGTGGGGTCTTGTGAGATCACCTTATTTGCAGTTTTATGAACAAATCATACGAAATGACGAGTTACGTAAGGCACTCAAGCTGATATTTTTTCACCGTTCTCACTTACAATGAGGTAATCAAAGCCAAATTTAGTGAGATTATAGTTTCCAACTAGATTCAAACCAAGCAACTTTGTCTGACTTGGATCGTGAGCATAAGACAGCGTGACGAGAAAGTCTTGGACCTATTCATTTCCCCCCACATTTTTGGTATGTGATAAGTACAAGCTGTTTAATCAAAAGAAAGATCAGCCATCAATTCAAGGTACAAAGCAGAGTCAAGAAAGTCATCGAGTTGAATGGAGGCCACACAGTTGGTCGAATGAAGTAGATTGATAAAATTGAGAAAGGTGGCGGCCTTTCACTTTAACTTTTATTTGAGCGTCCATTTTTAAGTAAATAATGATGTCTTCATGCACTCAACCTTTTCACCCAATTTGAAAAAATTGGGCAAAACTCGAGTCTTTTAGAATGGACTCGAGTCCGGACTCATAAGAATAGATCATTATTTTATAATAGGATTTCTTCAGACAAAGGGCCATGACATGTCAGATGCGAGTACTTGGAAGGTGATCACATTGGCCTAATTTAGTTTTGAATCATAAAATTTGTTTTTTTTTTGGGCGGGCTTGTGTCCAGCCATAGATTTCTAGACACTGGATGTCGGACGACCGACCACTCGGTTGGCTAAACAGTACAATAAACCGGTTTGTAATCAATTCCTAGGAGACCATCCATTGTACTGTTTTACCAGCCGAGTGGTCGGTAGTCCGACATCCAGTGTCTAGAAATCTATGGTCCAGCGAAGGTCTCCGAGTTTTTTTTGACGGACTCGAGTCAGGATTCGGCGAATATGGCAAAAAGTTGGAAAGAGTCCGACTTGAACACCAACATAAATTCATCCCTTCTCCCAAGTCACATTCCAATCTATTGGAGTAACTTGAATGTTGTTGACAGGAGGAATTGACTTGTCAAACTTTGCCTTGTTCGCAATTGCAAAAGTTTGAAAAAGTTGAAAAATCTAGACGGAACTTTTTCGACGCCAATTCCAATGGCTATTTATTGCGGTCGTGCATTGGACAATCTGTCCTCTCACCTTAAAGGGAAGTTTCCCAAAAGTCCCCTTGTTATCTGGAAGTGCAGAGAAATGGTACAGATTGAAAAAAAAAAATCGTCACTTTGAAAGGTGTTAACAGCTATTTTCAGCAGTTTTAACAGAACAGGGGTTCTGTCCAATCCAACAACCTTAATTCAATACAATGTGTGAATCGTCGAAATGGTCCATTTCTAACAAGTACACGCACCCATCGAGTTTGCCTTCTTACATGAGCACGCAACAATTGCTTGGCATATATGTAAAAAATTACCGTGTTTGACTTGGATGCAATCAAACACATTTGCCATGGACTTTTTGCCTATTTGCAGCATAAAATATCGATGTTCGAATGCAACCGTAATTTGAAAATGAATATCTCAATATCACTTGGTAAATAGGATCATTTTTTTCTAATTTGCAATGAAGCTAAGTTCAAAGATATTGAATCTAAGTCACAATTACTTATGAACAAAAGTGCAATTAATTTTGAATATAAGTGCAATAGCACTTGGAAACATGATGGTAGAAACTGAACATTTTTTAAAATTAATTTGGAATACAATTGCACTTACTTTGGAGTATAGTTGCTCTTTCTTTGTAATATAACTACAGTGATTGTGGAATAAATGAAGTTAGAGTGAATAAAGTCGTGGACTTTGATGGACTTATTAGGGTTTTCTTGCTAAAATCGGGGCACTCTGGGTGCCTTTTCAAGATGTAAGAATAAAATGAGAAACTTAGATCATTGCAATTAAGTGCAAACTAATTTCATTATATTTACTGCAGAAAGTTGTACCAGTAAATGCTTTTGTAGCTGACCCAAAATGGACTGAATATCAAAATTTTTATATCGTCGTTATTGCGTAACTTTGACCACCTCACCTAAGTTTTCAGATCCGGACTTATGGCCGAAATTTGGTCAAGTTAATGTATTTTGGGCAGATTTTTGGATTGCATGAAGTGGCCATTTTGGATGCAGTAAAAGGTTCAGGAGATGCCCCATTTCTCGTCCATTTTTCTAGTTGTCCGTGGTTAAGTTGACGAAAATCAGGTGGCCTGTGGAAAGAAACAACCAAATTGTCATTTCTGGTCGACAAAGGCAAAAGAATAACTTAACTTAAAAACTAATTTTCTAATCATTTACTTTACATACTTCACGGGCAGAAGCTTAGGAGAAATGGGAAGAAAGTGTTAGTCCTTTTCAAATTATCGAGAGAGAAAGATTGCATGAAATAAGCAAACAAGTGTGAACTATGGAAACTCAGACTTTTGCAGAATGTTCTCTCGTACGTTTACCTAGACAAATTGCACTTTCGTTGCAAAGGCTGCCTGAAATGTCTATCGTGGTGCTAGCAAATATTGATGAGGTTGTGATTAGATTGTACCTCGAAGTTGGAGTTGAGTTTCCTCACGCCAACTCAGTCTAATTTGTACGATGAATGTAAGACGAGATTTGGTGCAATGCCTTTACCAATTGCACCATGACCAATCAAACATCAATCTATCCTTTGAACCACTGTACAGTACTAACTACTAGCCTATTTTTTGCATTCAAATGAAAGACCTATATTCCGCCATTGATTTGGGTTCGCTTTCAAGTTACTTTTACGCAAAATATGCATCTGTAAAATCATTTCTGGCATTGATGATTGAAGTATCTTTGAGTGCAATGTATGGTGTTCGTTTGGAAAAGACTAAGGCCTTTCCTCAAAGGATCTTCTTTTCAATTTAAGTCGGTACCCTGAAGCTGACAAGAGTCCTTGGAAGGCTGTCATGATCGTGTGACACTTTGCACCACCGTACAAAAAAAAGATGGCGGGCCCAAATCCTAGTCCCATTCCTTGGCACAAATCAATTGAGAGCGCCCCCTAGGGCCAACCTTGGCAAGCTCCCAACAAACGTTTTTCCGCCCGATTGGTTAGCAAACTACCCTCAAATCAAGATCAATTACATCGACATTTTCCACTAACACTCCCACCTCTAGAGACGAGGTCATGAAAGCAACATAAGAGCCCCGGAGAGGATTGGGAAAGCCCGAACACAAATGATGACAAAGTGGTTTGTCGCGGGACCTCCAAGGAGAAGATCCAACAAACATGCGTGATTCGGGCTGCCCCATAAAATCTTTCGATCAATTTAATGCCCTGAAGCCATGCAAATCGTAAACTTGATCCCATTTGGCCCTGACTCGCCGATGATATGTGTTATTGTTGGTGCGATATTGCTCAGTTTTGCCACGTTGGTCGATTCAGTCCGCCAGACGATCCGAACCACGAAAGAAACCCCGTCCACTGATTTGAGAGTTGTTTTGAAAGGATCCCTGTTATTTCCCCGCTCTGACGGCGGGGAAAGACAATACTTCCTACAATTAAGACAGACCCTCTTTCACAAGTGATCGACCAAATTGTTGTCCTGGCCACTGAGTCACGGTGAACAGAGCCGTAAAAAGTTCCCGAAGACTAACAATCAGTTTGAAAGGGTCTTTTCACGAGGGATTTCCATTGGGCCGAAGTGCTCCAGTTTGTGTTACTTGTTGAGTGCGGGAATAAGTTATCATTCATTGGCAATGTCCAAGCAAATGAACCGCCGACGAAAGGTCTCAAAGAAGGTCATTTCAAATGAGCCGCCCAAGAGAACGGAAGAAAAAAGGCCTTCCGGTTCGAAACCTTCCCAGCCTCCCACGAGCGCAAAGAAAATCCACGTTTCAACGATATCGGTGGTGAAATCAGCCTCAGTCGAAAATTCCAGTGAGAAACTGGTCTCAGAGGCCAATTCCAGTGAGGATGAAACGGATGGGTCGGATTTACATCTATCATCCGCCGACAAGGAACAGAGAGCAAAAGATAATCGAAAGCTTCTCCGGGGTAAATAAACACATTTTGCTTGACGATTATGAATTGATAATGGTTGTATAGTGAAAGTGGCCTTGGGCGTATTGTGAACCTAAGCGAACGTTCAGTTTGTCGAATCTCATGCGTGCGAATTTCATGAACTCTCCCGGCAAACATTGGCGTTATTTCCGAACAGATTGTGAACTATATTACCTTTTTCAATAACGATCAACTAACGTGTTGTTTGGATCAGGGGACAAGCAATTAAGTTCCTTGTCAATTTGAGCCCGTCAAACGTCTAATTTTTAGATCCATGAACTGACAATAGCTGATCGTAGATTTGCCTTTTTGGATGAGTCAAGCCAAAAGTTTAATGGGTTACGATAACATGAAAAGAAATTAGGATAATTTGGCCACCGTGGCGCTTTATTTACGGCGCTATTGTCCTGCTATCTAACAGTCAAGCTCAGAGTAAAATAATGTGATGATGGGTTGTGCTGAATCAAAACAGGCCATCAAAGCAGTGCGTTTAAAGAGGAAAGCAACCCCCCAAAATGCAGCACCTCTTCTCTCCCGTTTTTCACTAGCCTTGTAACTCCCCCTAAAGACTCTCATGTCTAACTCAGAACATGAAACTAGGAAAAAATCCATTACTTTTTGAAAGGCATCATTGGTGCATCTCTAATGCTGAACCAAATAGAAATATATGTTAGCTTAACTATTCCTTGACTACCGTGCGTGAAATGGAATACCGATCATGTCCGACATTGCGCTAGATTTGGCTTTTTAAATGAGCCACTTGGCTAAGATAGCCCTTTGAACGGTAGATGGCGATAGCTTCTGAAACTAATGACTCCAAGTTGAAATCGTTTACTGAATGCTTAAACTTCAGATTTTCAGGGAAAACCACGTTTGGTTTTGGAGTCCACTGACAATGGTCCTGTTGATGAATTTTATCATAGTGCCATGTATGTGATTTCGGCATATTTTGCCATAATGCTTGACCAAATTATCTTTTAGCTCCAGTTTCGTTGATCAAAAGTAAGGTATTCATAAATAAAAGGGCAAATTTTTATTCTTCATTGAGGATTGTTCGATAACAATAGCACCTTAATAAAACTAGATGGCGCTACATACATTTACTGTGTGATCATCTCATAATCTTACAATTTACTGGCCAACAATAATTTCAGTATCAATCACAGATAGCCCTTTTGCCTTTATCCAGAGTATTTGTACCTACGAAAGCTACTCTTTGACGAAAACTATCATTTCTTACCATTTGGGCCCATTGTTTGTCATGTTTTTATGACTAACCAGAGTAACTATGAGACTTCAAAACTCCATTACTTCATAGCCAAGCTCTAATTCAATCAGAATCAAATGATAAGTAGAATCCAATGACTTGAGTGGAAGCAGAGTCAAAATTATTTATGTTCGTTCTATCTTTGCCATGCATTGCTTGCCCTTTGATAGGGCGCCATCTAATGGTGAATTTTGTAGTTTACATGGCCAATTCCAATTGTTGTCGTTTGAGGAACCTAAAATTGAATATGGTATCGTTTCCCAAATCGAATCTACATACTTTTTTATTGAATAACACAACACAAAGCCTGACCAGGTTTGCCTTTTGTTTCTTTTAGCTCTTTTTGCTCCAAGAAAACTTTCAACATTTTGCAATTGTTTGGTCGTCAATTTCCTTTGTGGAAATCCCCCAGGCTCTTCTTGAAAGATATTGTTCAGTTCCATGAACCAAGGTCGTAAACTTGAAGGTAAAAAGGCCTCAATGATTTTGCTTTGCCAACAACAAAGTTTGCCGGAGCTCTCATCAATCTTGATCTTGGATTTCGAATCCATTTGTTGGATGTAAAAGCAGGATCACTGATGACCCACGAAGGCTCGGTCGTTGTGTGTCTATTAAATCAATACTAGACACAAGAATGACTACAAGCCACGTTTGTGTCGAAGATCATCAGTCGTGGATTGGCCTTTTTTCTCGCTTTATCCAAATGTTCACTGCCCTAGGAAGCTCAAGGCCTCATTGGACATGATCTCATTTGTTCGCGAGTTCTGTGAGTTCTGTGAGTTCCATCGGTCCACTTGAAAAGGCATAAAAAGCGGTAAACAAGCCGGAATCTATCTTGCAGCCTTCTCCTGGTTGCCTCTAAGGACGAAGGAAAGAATTCTAGAAAGAGGGAGGGTAGGAAAAAGGCCAGAATTCCTTTCTTGTCGACAGTAAGTCTTCTCAGCCATCGAGAAGGCCTTCTTTCGTCGGCCGTTTGCGCGAAGGCCAATCGTTGAGGAAACGATTGAACTGCCCTCCGACTCTCAACTTTCGAAACCACAGACAGCTCTAAGAGCTTTGTGGCTCCTGTTGATCCAGTTTTGGTGATCTTGATTTGGATCAATCTTGTGCTCATTTCGATTACGGTGAGCAAACTTCAACTTCAACATGGCGGCCTTTGGCGAAAAGAAGCCCCTGATCGTCAAGCGATTGGCAATGCTCAGGCAAGTCTCAAACGTTCTGAACCACACAGAAAAGGATCATTGCTTGATAAATATTGTCTCTTCTTTTACGGTCAGGAGCCTCAAAAAAATTGAAAGTAAGTTCACTGATCGTGCCATATTTTAAAATGTGTCTTGTATGCTTCAGCACCATCAAAAGCTCAACTTGGGGGGAGAGGGGGCTAAAAGCTTTTTGCCTATCATCAACTTGTAAGTGTCATACCCAGAGGGGATCTCTTTTGGCTCTGACTTTCAGTCATGGCCAAGAGTATTTCCACGGGATACTCTAACCCGTGGTTGATATGCGTAGACAAGGTCTTCAAGACTGGCCCAGGATATTGGCAAGTGACGAATCAAAGTGCTTTAGCGACCGATGACTGCAATGCAGAAGCATTGTTTCCACTTCCGTTTAATCTAATTCGTCCCACCATGTCAATTTACCAGCAGCCTTCTATTGTTCGTTTGTTGGGCCTGGAAGCCAGCCTTAGGCAAAACAGTATCTACTACGGGTACGGTAGGTAGGCTGGGAAAACAATAACCTCGATCAGGGGACATTCATGGCAAAATGGGTCTCCGAGGTCGGGCTCTGGTTTAGTTTCGTTCTCGTCAGTGCCAAGTTCGAAAGACGTTCCAATCCATGGTGGACGAACCGTACCCAAATTCATCTCAGTGTGCTCCAAGGTCCAGTTGGTTCCTCAATGCCATGAAGGGCGGTCAGTTCTACTATCACTATGATTTACATCCTGTAGCACCCACACTGTGCCAATGAGATTCAGGTGTGTTTTGCATTTCTGAGTATATTCAGCGAAAGGTGGAAGAAGCACCTGCCTCTTTCTATTGGAACCAAGTCCTCCTCATAATCCTATCGAAGACGCATTAGGGTAATGTGCTTCTATGTAGAGGAGCCACGTCTTTCTTGACTTCGTGCTCCACCTCTTCCAAAATCAACAAACTCAATCTTCGGTCCCTACATATTTACACACAAACATGGCGTATGTATTGCCTCGAAGCGACGTGGTGTTGTACTTCATTTGCGTTGCCTCTCAGTGCTGACCGATTCTGTGGCTTGCTTTCAAAAGGTTTCTGCGCCACTTGAGCGTTCCAAGACCAGGCCAGATTTCTAAAAGTACATGGATTTACGACCTGTGGAATATTGATCCCTTGATCAACGTTGTAAAAAAGGTTCGCCAATCTTGAAGACTCAACATAAATTCATAGGTTAAAACGGTTAAATCTTTCCTTGAAAAGCAACAAACGTTTTCAAATTGGCGTCATCAATTTCAGAAGCTATCGCCATCTACCGTTCAAAAAGCTCTTTTCGTTTAAAACGATAAATTTGGCGCAATTTTGGAAGATTCTCTTGGTTATCTTGGTTCAAACCTAGGCTAGTTGAGTCCAAGCTTCTTTACAGCATTTCATTACAACATAAGTTGCTGCCTTAACACCTTAAATGGGCGAACCTGTGATCTTTCCCAAGGGTAAGGTCGCACGTTGGTTGTGGCAATGGAGCGGGCATATCCCAAAGTTGGGACACACATCATCTGAGGCCGGTTCTTTGAATCATGTCCAATTCATTTGACACATGAATTTGTGCACAACCCCACTTTTGCGTTCTTTGAATCAAGTCTAAATTAGGTAGTGATTAATTCATGCACCAATTTGCTGGTTAAACTAGACAGCAAGAATTAACCTCCCCATTCGCGGCTAAACTGAAAATATTATGGGCATGGGAAATTCTCTGGCTTTTGCTTTTCAACTTTCATTGAAATAGTTCAATTATATCAAACGGAAACATACATATTGGAATCGATTTTGATTTTCTTATTTTGTAGATACAGCTAGCCTTTCACATGGCCTTGACTTTTTCCTATGTTTTGATCCTTAGTTTTGATCTCAAATATTGTCTTGCACTCTGTTTAGAATGTTGTTAAGTAACTTTATGCTATGCTCTCAAGACTTTTAAAGACAGTTTTTCATATCAGTAAATCAAGGACTTCAATTTGTATTTTGTAGAAAAGTCAGTTGCCAGTCAAAAAAGTGTAAAATGACACCTAAAACACACTTATTGGCACATTAGACTAAAAGTGCTGAAAAGCAAAACCATCAGGCACATGAGTTGCACCTTTAGTAGAAATTGTATGGACATATTCATTGGCTGATTAGCTATTGCAGGTTGAATGTTCCTGTTTTTGTCAAATTGGCCATAAAATTTGCTGACAATCACTTGCCACAAATTAATTGACATATTAAGTTCATTTTTGATGTTATATACTTGAATGAATTATTTTGTTACCTTGAAAGGCTATATTAACTTTATTGACATATGTAAACCTGCTACTTCGTTATTGTAAGTTGAATATGACTAATTCACCACCAACTGAATATGATTCAAAGAACACGAAAAAGTTCGTGACTAAGTCACCACTAACTAAGGGTGACCTAGAATATCAATTAGTGCATGAACTAGACGCGATACAAAGAACCGGCCTCAGATGTCAGTCCGAGCGAGAGAGCTGCCATCTGACTCCGATGAACGAACTAACGAGTATTAACTGATCATACGATCAAGAAAAAGGTGGCAAAGTCTATTTCCGATCTTGAATACAAATTGGTCTGTGGTCGAAAATTTCTACAATTGCTTGCTGTTGTCCAATTTTTGGAGGATGACTAGATTTCTCATAGGATTATTTCAAAGCCGGGTAGAACGAACGTTCCTGATGATCTCGCTTGAAATCTCTTTGTTTTCTCTCGAGCTCCATTAAGTCATTATTAGTCGATTTAAGAAGAACACATTTTGTGGAACAAAGTTCATCGATGGGTAAGTAAAGCTTGTGCTTTTACGTTAGCCAACAAAAAGCATGCGATTGCTTCTGCTCCTTGATCATCAGGAGCATTACGTCCCTACCTCAACCATAACCTCAATGCCGATCTCACGTAGAAACAGACACTTCAAGGAAGAGAAGCAGATTCTTGTCAAAACAAGATTCTTTCAGGTTCTTCTAAGGAACTTATTTACCCTGGTCAGAATCTTGCCAGTAACACTTATTCGTCCAGTCAATCTTGAGCTTCAAACAATAGCATTCATGTAAGTGAAAATATGGAGCTGTAATCCCACAACTTGATCCCCCTCAAGCACCAATGTTTTCCACAAGAATCTTTCATTGACCGACCGAAGGTAGAACGCACTGCATTCTAGCTTTCGTCGGGCAATGGCAACATCAGAAGCGTTTGATTGTCGTTTAGACATTCGAACGACCTTTCCTTCGACTGGAATGTTTGCCGCACATGCACTCTCCAGAAATCGAAAACATGCAACGAATCGTCTGAAAGCTGGGTAGTAAATAAGCCGTTTGCCTTTAGTTGTCTCTGGCAGTCTTTTGAAGATTTTCCAACAAGATGACCGTTGACATATTTTTGGACAACAACCCGAGGGAAAGGGAGTTTCCATTTGGCAACAAAGTTTCTTGGTAGAGATCGGAGATTGATTTTGACCATGATTTCAAATCTTGACCAATTTGTTTGTTTTGGAACCACTTTTTCCTCTGGTTATGATAGTAATGGCCCTTTCACAAGCTGGAACGTCTTGAAAGGTTTGGATTTGGCAGAAAAGGGATTGCGGTTTTCACTGAACAAGCTCTTTACAACTAATAAAACGACAAGTTGGAAAGTTTTACAGTCCATTCAGGTGGCAACAAATGTCTGGTCCAGCCTCGTGGGCCCATAAAACGAGCCAGAGCTTACTTCTCACGCTGATTATGTTCTTCGTTTTCTTCACGCCTTAATTCACTTTTGTTCTTTGATTTTCCTGGTCCATTTACTTATATGGCTTGGGACCCTCCCATTCCAATCAAATCCATTTAAAGTATCGAGGGAACTATGTCATTAAAAAAACGGGACGTTAATGCAATGACAGTTGTTGGCCAAATTGGATCGACCAATGCAGAACTTCAATCGGAACAAGTGCAAACAATACCGTGATGTTTATGGTTCATGGCAAGAAAGGAATCGGCCTGGGCTCTTAAGGAAGAAAACCTGTCTCAAATGTAACTTGATTACTTTTAGAAGTCTTGTGAAAAAGGTCTACCTATGGAGTATTATTTTAGACATGATTTATGTGGTCTTGGCCTTTTTCGATTTGATAAAATAATAGAAAAGCTGTAATTGAGATTCAATGAATAATTCAACGCATTTTGGATGTAAGTGTAATTTTAGTAAATTACATTTTCTTGGGATGTGATTTCACTGCCATTGTACTTATTAACATTGCTTGACGGTGAAATAATGATTGGAGCAAATTATATTTTGTCGACTGATTGGCAATCTTTGACCTATCTTTGGTTCAAATCTTACATTTCTAATTTGTCATTGACCTATACTTATGCAAAAAAAAGTCTGGTGAGAATGATTTCATTTTACGAGAACGGTTTCGTCGTGTTACGGAAATTGTGAACCCTCGGTACCTTTTCCAAGATATTGAATTGAAACTCTGCAAGTTATTCAGAATGTTTCTTGATTAGTTCTCGTAAGTGAAGTACACTACCGTCATTCGTCAGTTTGGATAGCCAATCACGATGGAAGAACACTAATGACAAACCCTTGCTTATTGGCCACTAAGGAGTCACCCTCACAAAAGTAAGGGCCGAAAGTGCTTGAGCAGCCTTGGCTGTCCAAAGTGTCCAATTACTTCATGACAACTTTTTTTGAGTGGTCCAATGTCCGTCCCAAATTCATTGTTCAGTTGTCTTTCAAAAAGGGAGGAGTGATGACTCTCTGATCCATCCACATACTTGGACCAATTGGGATGGCTATGATCGTGTTTTGAATCATGCCTTTCAGAAAACTTCCGCCCCATAGCAAGCTTATGAAAGGTACGTCGTCGACTTTGGTCTCTGGACTCTGGTGAGCAAAGAATCAAAAATCTCAAACTTGGTAGACAGAACTCGAAGCGAGGTCTGAAGCAGAAAAAACGGCGACCCTCCATTAGAGGGTTTGTATTGGACACGTGGCAGCCACCGGTTAAGCCGCGTGTTGTGCCGATAAGTAACTCTTTCGTGTCTCTGATTCAAGCAAAGCAATCAGAGGAAATTACTGTGACACTTAGTCCAAGGTGTCTGTTAATTTGAAAGTTTTTGGCCAAAATCACGAAACAAGACGAGCAATAAGAAAAAAAAATGACAAAACTCACACGATGTGGTTTAGGTGGAAGAAACATTTTTATGATCTAAATGAGTGCTTTGCTGGTACATTCGAGTTCTATACCTGGTTCAACACTCTTAGGGTCATAGATTGTCGAAAGTCGAGGTTGTATAAATTATATCAGCAATAATCAACACGGGGTAGTCCGGGGGCAACGGTTCCATTGTGATTTCCAACATAAAACCACGCTGCTCTGCCCAAAACACACATTTTAGTTTAATATGTGACTAATTTTGGAATTTTTGCCCCTTTTGGCGAGGAAAACGATGCGAAAGAAAATCCAAGTATGAGAGTTAAATCTAATGTTTTCTGCTTGTTCTGGTTCTTTTCTTCTTGTTGGACTAGACAATAGTATATGACCTATAAAGGGAAATGGGAACCCAGTGTATTAATCGTCTTTCGAGACAAAGGTGCAATGAATATAAACATAAGAAAAGTAGAAATACGACTCAGTCAATTCTTAAGAATGTTAAGTCTGCGATAAGTTGGATGATATAAATCAGATGCAAACTAGTGAACAAATCAAAGTTGCCTTTGTTTTTAATTTTCAACTTTGATTTTGATTCTTAAGCCTAGAACTATATTGATGAAAAACTCATTGATAAAACGTGTTAGTGATCGCATTTCTGTAGTATACAGTACAAGCTAAATGGTCACTGTTACAAACGCGCCAGAAAAGTTATCGGTGAAGTGCTGCTTCTTGAAAATCAATGCAATTTTCGGATGATTGGCAATAGCGAGCAGATTTGCTCTTATGTCCATTTGCCACTCAACTTTCTCGAACTTACCAAACTAACTTGTGCTAAAAAGGTCCAATTTAAGACTCTTTGTTTTGAAAGCGGATTTGGATTCTGTTTTCCCATTTTCTTTAATTGGTTTTCTTGTTGAACTTTTACTAGAGTACCCTCCCCATTCGTTGGTCTTCTTTCATCCGTTTGAAGAGAGTCTCTTTTCAAGTTTGGCCCTCACCACTTCTCATTGAAATGAGATTGTTCCTCGATGAGGAAAAACGGGAGCAAACAATTCATGACCCCCCTCTGCACTCTTGGCTCTTTTATTGCATGCTTTCACTTGGAGTGTTCGCCATTTTGTGGGACTGAAATTCACTTAACTTAAAAGCATGCCTGTCAATTCTCGACCATTGTGTTCTATGTAATCTGTCGTCGAGGAAAACAATTAGAAGGGAATTATCAGCAGGGAATCCTTCTCCCTCCAAGCCTTGTCCTTGAATGCATTTATATTGTTTATGATTATGTTTTGATCGTAATTATTGTCCGCCTGACATTGATTTGGAAGTCAAACCTAAACCAGGGTCCAGGTGGTGTGGTCCAAGCGGAAGATTTCTCGCTATTTGCATTCCATTCCAATATTGCTGGAGTTGTAGTGTCGATGCGGCATTCCTGGAGTGCCAGCCAGCCATTCTTCCTTCAATTTCTTGTAACTAAAACTTCTTCAATGCAGTCGCTCTCGGATTGGTCGAGTTTTCCATTGTGGACCAATTTTCGAGACCGACCCACGCCTGGCTCATCATTGCAGGGGTCTTTTTGCTACCTGAGTCATTTGTCATCCTCCCAAGGGACCATGAGGATGAGCCTCTAGCCTCAGCTCTAGTTCATTCAAGTCTAAAATATCCTTGTGCGAATATCAAAGAGGCGCAGTTGTCTTCTTCATTATGGGACTTAAAACGCGTGAAGAACGGGAGAAGGCTGAAAGAGGTATGGTTCTATCTATGTTATGGGGTTTCTAATTCAAGATCCTTGACGACGCTCTCACTCCTTGTTCGAATGGAGTACCTAACGTTGGACCGCTTTAAAAAAATACGTGACAATCAGCTTTTGCGACAAGTGAGACACGTTCGTTTATCGGTATCTTAATAACGGAACAACAGTTACATTTTAAAACAACCTGTTGTTCATGTGGGCTGAACCGGAACCAAAATCAATGCTCAAAGTTGGACCTTACAAACGAAGATGGTAGATTTTCCATTTTGTTTTGCTTGCTTTGTCTTCACTTTTTAAGATTGTTTATGTTCCAATGCTAATTTCTTTCCAGATCGAGTGATTTATGCCCGGAAGGTGGGAGAAGAAGCAGCCACTGGCCAAGTTTTGGATGGGGAGCCCATCGATTATGAGTCAGCTTGTGTGAGTATACACCTAGAATAGTCGCAGCACCGCCCTGCCTTTGACGAATGGGCTCCAATTAATAGGCTATTTTCGGTATTACAGAAAATCAAAGAGTTAGCGTGGGGTTCCTCCAATATGCCGCCCAAACCTGAGTGGTTGAAACAAGGCATCGTCTTCCGACCATGTGATCAGCTGTTTGCTTATGGCCTCAAAACTCATAAGAATGGCACCAAGAACTTCCTCATCAGTCTTCAAGCGTACTTCTTGAAGCAGCTGCTGTTTGATATGAAGAAAACTGGAGGAGCCAAGTAAGTTTAATGCCTCCCTCAAGAGAGCATAAGAAACCGGGAATGGGGTGTGGTGATGCGGGTGGGACGGGGTTGGAATATATTCAATCATATGACCAAGGAACGGCGAATGAACTCGGGTGCACTTGATCTTGTACAAAGACAAAACTCTGTATATACTGACCAACGTTGGCATTGAATGACTTCAATCAAGACTGATGCTTCTCATTAGGTCCAAAGACGAATCATCGACCAAGCGACAAAAGAATAAGAACACGTACGTGGACATATCATTTAAATAGAGACTATCACAGCAACTTGATCATAAACAGATTTTGCTTCATTTGATTTTGACCTCTACCGACTATTTTGAGGGTAACCAATCCCTTGTCTGCTACATGCTAGTTTAGGCTCCGTACGTAAATGTCTGTCCCACAAAATCATCGGGACCACTCAGGTTCGTCCCCAATCTGTAGTAGGCACTGTTCGTTTTGCTCTTCTGGCTTTTGTAGAAGAAATCTGCACATCGGACAACTTTCAACGTTGGACCAAGATCCATTGATAACATCGACAGGTTCCATTCAAAAATCAAAGCACAAACCCGCCAAAACATCCCTCAGCACAATGTAAGTGTTAATAATCTATCTGGAAAGAAACACCGTTCAGTGTTTCAGTGTTCAGCATGCTTGTGTAAATGTCCTATCAACTTACATATTAAGAATGTTTTTTTTTAAACAATTTCAATTGCTTTGTGTGCATGATTACTTACGTCCGTCCGTCAACGACAAAGTCACAAGTAGAGTTGCACCTAAACAGAGTTCAAACTTCCGCCATTCTCTGTGTTAAAAACTCAAACTGGTCACCCTTGATGTCCTATTCGTTAATGTTCCAACCAGTCTTGGGGGAGGTGGGGGAAACTCAAAATTGATACGTCGATTTGACCCCTTTGAGTAGTCGGTACTGATAATGAATTTGCCCAGTTCAAGGCGTCCTGCTCGAGGGCCAGTTGATAGGAACAAATCGGCTGTGTGGTAAGTACACTTTAAGGTAATGGAGGTTGAAATTGCCACCTCCTTTGAGCTGTGTAAATAACGGCTGTACAGAACATACGGAAGATCGCCGTACGTACACGTCCTCGTAGTTGTGAGTCCTTTCTGTAGTGAGTGACCCCCTGAGGTGACGCTTATGACCATATGTCCTGTACAGTATTTTATGGTACCTCATCAAACCAATACCAGATTTAGTCTCTAGTAGACGTTTCGTTTTCCTTCTATTTCGCATTCATCTGCTTTCTTGTAGATTTAGCTCTGGTTCACGTAGTCGACCCCAACCTACGGAGAAGTGCAAAGGTCCGTCTATGTAAGTATATGTCGCTTGATTTCCAAGTGAATTGACTTCTTTGATGCGTCGTGCAAAGGTGGGTATTATTGGCTTTGTTTGGTTCTGTACAGCTAAAACACTACGTTGAAATGCTTTGCAATGGGAATTAAATGTTGTAAAAAAGTGTGTTGTGTATATGTATATATATATATATATAGTAGCTTAAAGGTGAAACAGGTATTATTGGCTTATGTCAGGGACAATCTGCAGATTTCAAACGGAAATGAAAGCTTTAATTTGATGATAATTTTGAGGGCAACCTCATACAAATATAAAATTGGCTGAAATAGATTGTTCCCACAAAATGTGCCGTGGGGTTCTTAAGCAACTGATATTTTTGGATGATCCTGCTCTCAAAATGTTTAGATGAGAAAAAATACACCTGCAAGTACAAGTACCTTCTAAAATAATTGCTCATACGTTATTCACAAAATCAATGGAAAGATCCTCTGGTTCATATTCATGAAGAGAAGTCTCATCGATTGTAGGGCCCAATTATTAAAGCCTGGAGAGAAAATCCAACAAGAAATGCTGGTGGGGGGTTTGGTGGAATTACTCTCCAAAATTGCAGATGGTAAGGAGACCGTCCTCTGTCTTCCTGGACCCGACAATTGCTTCCAGCCCACTGCTCATTTTGGCATTGATGGGATAACAGAGAAGGTAATATTAAATTGGTGAAGTTGGACGAGGTCCAATATTTGAAACCTTGCTCGGTTCCTTTTCAGCTGCGAGTTATGCGTTGCTCAAAAGACGAAGAACTGAGAACATATGTCAAGAAATACTCTGCAACGGTAAGTAACTTGGCAAAAGAGATTTGTCAGAAGTGGGATTCGAACCCACGCCTTCAGAAGAAGACTGCGACCTGAACGCAGCGCCTTAGACCACTCGGCCATCCTGACTCTTTATAAGTTATGGGCAAATTTAGAAAACACATTTTTCCATTGAAGCATTCTTGCGCCCGTTCTTGCTTGGGAGAGAAGAGGAGCATTAGTTCGTAGAAAGGCCGCTAAAGAGCGCTAAGTGAGGTACAATGGTGAGCAAAAATCGCATGAAGCGCCCTCTTGTTCATTTCAGCTCATGCAAGAGAACGGAATCGGACTTATATCTGTGCTGTACAGTGTGATATTAACGAGAAATTTTAACAGGTACTATTTTTTCGCACAAATGTATTGCTATAGTCGTCCCAAAACAAAGCATTGTTTTACCAATGTACTGGTTCCACTTTCAGGTTAGCTTACGACTTGCAGGACCAAGCCACTAATTCATTGATTGACCCAATTGGTGACTGTACCACGGGACTTCTCAACCTAATCATCACGGGCAGGGCCAACCCCTATCTTCATAATGGCATCATGGTCGTAGAGGATGAAGATAATGAAGAATCCGAAGAGTTCTCCGTAAGAAATCTCCAGAACCAACCACGTTGCATACTAAATTATTCAATGGTTTTGCCAGTTAAATTGATGACAAGACTGGTTGGACTGGTTCATACGGCTGCTATGCTCTCGGTTTTTGCAGGGTGAGGAACGTCGCGGTATGGAAACGCGGAATGATATTGGCTTCCTTATTTGGGATCAAGACGAAGAAACGACCAATCGATTCCACCTGGGTTCCCGCCTCAAAACTCCAACTCTTCCCATATGGATAACAAGGTGTAACGGACAGTTTGGGGTGTTGTTCAACCCTAACAGAGAGTTAATGAGGTCATATCATGCAGAAAACAGGTGAGGGGGATGGATGAAAGTGGATGAACTTCATGGTTCGCTCGCAGTCTTGCTTGGGTCGTTGAGAAATTCCTATGATTCCTATGCTTTTACATGATTCCCGTAATTGGGTTGTTCGCTCGAATGATAAGGACGAAACCTCATGGCTGGAGAAGCCATTCCCCGTCATCCGCTCAAAATCATCGTTATTACAGAGGTCAAGTGGCAGAGAGTGGAGTACTGGAGCGATAGGGAAAGGACGTGTTTCAGTGATACTGAGTGGGTAGGGTACTTTCGTACTGTAAGTAGGAACAACACGATAAAGCAATCGAGAATGGCCAATTCTGGCCAAAGAATTACGTTATGGAATCTTGTCTTGAATGAATCACAATCTGTTTATGAGGAGAACTCGATCTTTTGTCCCTTTTCAAAATACAGTAGCTGATGAGTTGTCACTGAAAAAAAAACACGTGTGAACTGTTAAAGACACACCCTTGTCTGTGGATGTGGTTTTTTGTTCACATTCTCATAAGCTGCTTCAGCAAGCTCTCTCTGCTGGTCGTTCGGTTATGTGGTTATGTGATCAAGAAATTCCTGGATTGTCTCATATCCTGGTTGAGTGGAAACCGGTCGTTCGGCCGGTGGTTGTCCTCAGTTTGATGATGGTTTTCGCGGCTCAGCTCTTTGGACACCTGGTCTCCTTGCTTGTGAGTCCGACCAAGTCAAACATGTTTTTGTCTCGTCTCGCAATGAAGAGGCATGGATGGATTTTGTTTGCCGCATTAGCGAGCGAGCGGCAGAGAGAGGCAGAGTGAAAATGCATCACGAAGAAGTTCTCTCCAAAAATGCGATGTAGCAGATTTGGAGCAACGAGCAAATTGGTATAGAATCCCTGACATTCGCCTCCTTTCTTTGGTGAAGCACATCCTGTCAGACAGACGTGGAATGCATTGAAATGACCACTTAATTCAATTTGAAAGGCAGTGAAATTTTTGTGGACGCCTTGGCCCCAGACCCACGACTCGGCAACCAAGGAAGCCAAATGGAAAGTGGATTGATGGGACTTTTAGTCAGTAGTCTGCCCACCAATATCTAACCAAGCCCGGTTCTCTTCTACTTCAATTGATGTACGAATGTATTGCTCATGGCTTTTTTCGTATGTTCACGATCGGCCGCGAATTGCAGTGCTACTACCACTAATACGACGTCGTTCATCAGAGGGATTAGGGAAAAATATCCGTTTACCCTTTCAATGCTGAATTGTCTTGACGAACTTGATTCCGATTAGACCAGTTACGAGCTCGGATTGAATAATGTCGGTGCCATGCTTGGTCGTCAATGCAGGATTTAAATGCACGCACATTGCAACTAGACTTGGTTGTGGAATTTGGAGGTAGTAGATTCTAATCTCGAATTGGACCCGTCCATAACGGGAGGAAGCGGATCTGTCGTGTCAGGATGAATGAAATGGAAGCTTTGGGGATCTTTTTGCCCTCAAACCTCTCAAAAAAATTTCTGGGACTTTTTCGCGGTTGAAAACTCCTCGATCCCTTAGGACTTTGGTCGTAAATTTGATGCAAAATCATTTGGAATTAGCAACTTTCTCCAATCCAGTACTACATGCAATCCTGGTGCCAAACCCTGAAAGTGTGCTCGTTGCAACAGTTTATAAATCTGTCGTGAGTTCCTTCCATGCCGGATTGCAATTGAACTGATGTATGAACTCAAAGCTGGATACGTTTTTTTGTGGTCAAGGAAGGATCTTGGGGTCTTTTTACGGCCTCATCCAATTGTGGTTATCAATAAATCAAATGCACATGTGCCATGGCCATTGGGTTTGATGGGGTTAGCAGAGAGGAGAAGGATGTTAATAGATGACCGCCAATAGCATCTCTGGCAAACTTTCCTCCCAACCTAAAGCCCATAATTGACCACAAGGGATTTGCCCTTTGAATGTGCAAAACTGGATTTCAAATGTGAGCCTTTTAGGATGGGTTTGATTGCACTTTCAGGTTTCAGCTGTACTACTACAGCGATGCCGAGATGAAGAAAGGCGAATACAAGGAGACCCTCCTCACCATCGACACCAGAAACGTGGGCAATCAAGTCGTCGTGGACCCGAGTGAAACTGAATTTGAAGAAGCACCACCCCCGCCATTGGAAAAGGCTATTCAGACCAAGTGAGTTTGAACTTTGGCTTGACATGCATTAGCATTGAACTGCATTCTTTGAGAGAGCATAATTATTTGAAGCGGCAGTTCTTTGGGGTGCAGTTATGATCGTGAAGAAATGAACGTGATTGTTAGCAGGCAGATATTGCTTCATTTTCACTTATCACTATGTATCAGGATATCATTTTTGCCCTGGTTGCCGTACTTTAGTTACGGATTGATCAGCTTGGAATGTCCAAGAAAGAACCGTCAGTTGTGATTATACTTAAGTTGCCAACTGTCCTCTCGATCCAATCCTGGTTCAGTTTCAGCGATACATATATTTAAAATCAGATCAACCCTGGAAAAAGAAATCATAAACATGTCTTTTCAATACATGTTCTTTTCCGAAATCACCGCAGGGAATATCTGCCGTGATTTGGTTAAGAGACACGTGGTACATATGATTTGCAAGATAA
The DNA here is from genome assembly GCF_007210705.1 of Tigriopus californicus. Classification (NCBI taxonomy): domain Eukaryota; kingdom Metazoa; phylum Arthropoda; class Copepoda; order Harpacticoida; family Harpacticidae; genus Tigriopus; species Tigriopus californicus. Next base: position 2,450,690 of record NC_081443.1, read on the forward strand.
GTATTTTCATGGCATTTGCATTGGACTCATTATTTAGAATTCAATTATTTTAGGCAATTCCTTGCCATTGAGTTACACGTATGTTCAGTAAAACAGTTGCATGAGATTTATAAATGTAACAAATTTCCCTTCAAATAGTTAATCTTAAAGCAAGAATTATTATACTTTTGTGTAAATGAACGGAAGGGACACGCACAAAAACATTGCAATACATATCAAATTTTGGCTGATTTGACTCGGTATTCAAAACCAAAAAGTTACTGAGCCCTTAAATGGAGGTCTCGCCCGTATGGTCCTAGACTGAAATGCAGCCATGACTAAAGCAGTTTTCAACCATCTGGCAGAAAAAGCCCGTACATGGTAGAAACACTTCAAACACTTCAAATGATGTTTATTTGAGATTTACGAACGTTTTCACGAAGTTTTCGCTCCTAATTTTGACTTATTATCTGCAAATACCAAAAAATGGGAATGCAAATCTGAAAAACATGGGATTCGAGATGCTACAAAATATGAAAATGTATAAAATACACAAAATATGGTTAATATTCAGTACTTCAGAGAGCGCTTTAGCCTCTACTAAATATGAGGCCGATTGGGCCTCCTGTTCCTGTTTCCTGTTTTTTGAACTATAATGTGTTTTAGCGATTTTTTGCTAATTCTGTCCAAATCTTGTGTATAATTAATGACCCAGGTCACATAATATTCGGAAAAGAAATTGTGTTCATGGCATGGTACAAATAGTTTATAACAATCTACCGTTTCCCCATTTCGTTTGGGCGGTCTAACGTTGGAAAAAGTGCTCCTGTGGAGTCTCATTACCACTGGGCTTTGAACATGGAATCTATTTATGATATTGTTCCGAAATTGAACATTGCAATTAAAATAGATCATAGGTACAGCCATTATTTTCTCGCTTGTCAACAACAAAGTAATTGTATACTATTGGTGGTCTTTCTTCACTTTCCGGCTTTATCTGCCAAAATCCTACCCATGATAACAGGGCAACAAATAACTGAAAATCGCACCAAGTCCAATTTTGCCATCCCTGCTAATTCGGCGTAATCACTTTTAAGTCTATTAATTACAATTAGGGTATAATGGATACCTTTTTGGACATTTGAGACTGATTGAGAGGGCTATTGAAAGCTGAAAGTTATTTGATTGACATCGTTGACTTCTTTTATATCAATTTTTTGACCTTTACGATGTAATTTTCGAAAAATTGCAGGCTCTTGACAAAGTTTATCCTGCTACTCTACTTCTGTGTATTTGCTCTTCTTTTTGTTCAGGAACCGTCACAATTCCAATTATAGGTGATCTATTACAGAATATGCCTCCACATAGATCACTTGTTCCACTATCACGTGTTATTTGAACACTTGCTTGTATTTAACTAGTAAATGCTCTTTTGTTATTCCAAAATGCTTTGTTTGACAATTCCGTGTATTTAATTTTACTTGGTACTACTTGATTTTTCTTTCTTTTCAGATGGGAGGGCAGCACCATTGATTGGGGTGGAATCACCCCCTATATATGAGATGTCTGGAACACTCTCTCTCGCTCTCTAGCTGTCTCTCTTTCGATCTCCAAGTAGTTTAAGGAAATCAAGAAATCCAACCTAGATCCAGCAAGTACTCCAATGCTCCATACAACGTACTATATCACTACTACACTACTACTACTCTTACTACCACCATCATACCAAAGCGAGTCCAACTCGTTATCATCATCATCATCATCATCATGATTCTTTCATCGCCATCACTACTACTCCTTATCGCATGATTGATTAGTAGTTGTTTTAACGATGAATATTTCTAATAACTTGACCGAGTAACTGAGTACTAAGCACAACAAGCGAACACGATGAATTCTTTTTTTCTGGATTTTTATTTCACTTTTAATGGAAATGAACTAGAACAGCCATTCACACGCTCAATCTGGTCAGAAACATCAAGGTTGAAAGCCACATTCGAAAAATAAGGCCACCAATCCACTTCACCGAGGATCATGACGAAGTATGTCCTTCAGATGAAGCCTTTGATCGCGTTTTCTTCCCAAACATGAGTTTCCAATTTCTAAGTTTGTCGTCAAACCGAATTTCTATTACTTGTTCCAAAAATTTCTAGTTATTTACAGGGGTTGAGAAGGGGGGGAGGCGAAATCAACATGATTATGAAAAGAATGATAATCAAAATAATCGTCTTTCATGGAGGGAGGGTGGATAAAAACGCAAGTGAAATAAACTGTGAAGGGGTTACTTTTTTCTTCAAGAGTCATTAAATCATAAGACCATTTTCACATTGTATCATAATAGAATTGTTTGATTTTTTGCTAAGGAAATGGGGACAGAAGGAGGAGGTGACAGAAAACATGTATGATCGATTGAATGTACATTTATAGTGTATGTGTATGTATGTGAATACATCTAGTACAGTATGCAGAGGACGGATCCAAACATGGGGAGTTTTGAGCAAATCAAGCCCTTTGAATAGAGTTGAGGTACTTTTGCTGATAACAAGGTTTGAAGAAGGTCCATATCCTTTTCATCGGCCGGAAGAGACAAGAACACAAACGCGAATTGGGCGCCACTTGTCCGAGCTCAAAGCTAGAAGTTTCCTCACAATCAGATGATGATGATGTTGTTGCTGTTGTTGCTGTCGTTGTTGGTAGTATTTGTTGCACTCGCCGAGTTGGCTGCAATGATTGTTTCGTTCCGGGATGGTCTCTTTTACACCTCTATTTACAGAATTGTCAACATGATCCGTACTTGCCGGTGAATTCGTGGGTTCACTCAATTCTACACAGTAGATACTTCTACCGTATTTGATTACTAAATTGAAATTACGGGGTCAAGGGGGGTTCAGCGGGGTCTTGATCGAAGGTTGGGAGAGGTTGCGGAGGGTTTGGAACAGGGGTTGCCTTTGTTTATTTTTGCCGTTGTCTTCGCTCACGATTCAAGAGCATCCACTTCTCAGATCAATAAGTGTTTTGGAAGCATTCACAAAATACTGACCCCAAGCCACCAAAAGATAAGGAAGAGGCGAGGAAAAGAAAGTGAAGGAAGAGGGCTAATTGTAGTAATGAAAGTAGGAGTAGTAATAATAATGATGATATGAAAAATGTTATCATCATGATTGTTGTCAGTGATTGGAAGGAAATTGAGAGAAGGGTTTGCGTTGGTACATAGGACCTATGCTGGAAACTATTAGTGGTTTCTGGAATATCCAGACGATTCTCATGAGATTTGGCACAAATCGCTCACAGATCCGAGTGTTGAGTCTCGAAAAGTTAGTTTCCAAATGGAAGCGGTAGTAAATTTGTTTTCAATATGAAACAAGTGTTGTGTTGTTGGTATTGTTTAAGGGATATGGTTGCAGCACGGTTGTTGAAATGCTGTCTATTAGGCAATTGTCACTGGATGGTTTTCTGGAATGTACGATCTTGCAATTCTAAATCAGATTTGTTTGCAGCCAAATGCACCCAGTGAAGGCAAACTTGCCAATCAAGATGGCGCGTTGAAAAAGTGTTCACGTTTTTCCAAGCAGAATCTCATGATTTGCGGCAAAGTTATCCTACAGGGTTGTTAACTCATATGGGAACTTTTGCTAGCTGACAAAGTGGGCGTAGGAAGAAGTATCCCAAAGTCTTGTTGTGTTCGGTGTTGTTGTTGTTGTTGCAGTTTGAATTGCCAAAGTTGTCCGGCCTTGATCAGTGTTGCTAACAACCTCTTCAAAAGAAGCCCCCTTCCACGAGAAGTCAAAAAAATCCGAAAGGGGGCCTCATAGTCTACATTTGTGTGTCCGAAGAGATTTCCGGAGACAAATAAAGTAATAATTTTGCTTTATGATGCCGAATCAGTCTATCACAGAAAGGGGTTTCAAGAGAGGAAGTTTTGGTTTTCCAAGAAGAGAAAGCGTGACGTTTCATTCTCATCCCTTGAATTGGGAACAAGGATGAGAGCCACGTGATAGAAACCCTGATTCGGATCATAAAGTATCACAGAAGTTTTTTGCACTTGACAAATCAAGGTTGAAATAGTAATAAGAGATAAGCAGACAGTTTTGCCATCTGTGTGGGCATAGGTATGTGGGGGTATGTGTCAAATGGAAAGGATTAAAGTGTGCGGGGTGCAACTTTAGAGGGGAAAGAAGAGGTGAGAGAGGTAGTAATAGTAGATCATAAAATCACCAATGTTCCACTTCCCAAAGAAAGGAACTCGTTTTAGCACAGGAAAAGGCTTGCATGTGAGTAAGAGGGACAGAGAAGGCTCAGAAGCCGTGACAAAAAAATAGCATTTGTGCACATACAAAGACCAACATTTTTTGTCTAATTCAAACAAAGATGAAGAAGAAGGCGTGTCTTGCCAATTTGTTCACGTTAGTATGTAAGAAAGGTCTGATTGGAGGAAGAGGGTTAGTGTTCCAAAAAGAGGAGTCTGTTCAACGACTAGCTTGTACTCGAGTATTCAAGACTTGGACAAACCAGCCATGTAACCTAGGCGCGCGATTGAATCCGGTCTCCGCCCCTTTTGACGAGGCTGGGAGACAGAACGGCTCACAAGATTCACTGGCGTCCTTGCAAGAATACTAGTTGGTTTAGTTTTAGTGCTTGGAGGCATATGTGCAAGAAGTGGAAATAATTAAGTCCGAGAAAGAGAAAGAGAAAGCAAGAGCTGAGAGAATCCACCTGACGACTAAATGAGTGTGCAAAAATATCTACTACCTATTGGAGTGCATTGAAGGTGGTTTGTGTTAGATAATTTTTGCAACATAGACCGTGTCTGCTGGATCGGGGACTTCAAATCAGAAGATGTGAGCTTGCTGGTCCCACTTAAAATGATTGCCTTGAGAGGTGGAGCTCAATAAAGACAGGGTCACTAGACCAGACTCAGTTCATCATTCATCAATCGTGTTGTTGTTGTGGTTGTTGTTGTTCTCGTTACTGCTGGTGGCCTGCACCTATTTCAGTTGGGTCTGGCCTGCGATTGTTGTGCAATCGTTTCATTATGGGATCTCGAGCAAGGGGAGAGGTCAAAAGGGGGCTTCAAACGGAATGATTGAAGGGCTAAGGAGGAGGGCCTCACAACCCAAGAGCGGGCTCGAATGAAGTTCAAGTTCCACTCTTTGGGAGGGTGGGACATTGTGCGACTTCCTGAACAGGGGTTTAAGCTGCGAGTATACGAAATGAATTGCCCATGGTAGTAGAGTATAGTGTTTTTGGGTGTGAGCAGGTCAACGCCGGGAGTGACATGGCGTTGCTATTAATAATGGAGTGTATGGAAGGGGACTGAATGATGAACTGAGCTTAGAAGTGACTCTTCTTATGAGCAAAGACAGGGTTGGCAAAGGCAGCGATAAGGGATGTTTCGCCATAGTAAGACCGGTGCCGAAGGCAAAGGAAGGCCGACAGGAGACAAGAGATTACTAGAATAGCCAACAGGATGACAAGGGTAGCGGCAAATGCCGGGGTAGACATGCAAATATAACCTTGCTCTCCTGCCCAACTTTGGGTCACAGGAGGGTAGACGTCGACGACAGTCTCATTGTCGGATTCCTTGATGGCAAAAGTGAGGTCGCCGCTGGAGACCACTTGGATCACCTTCTCCACGCCAACATCCTCGAGGTCGAGGTCCTCTTCGGTATCAGCCTCACGACGAGCCCTCTTTGATCCACTATAACTGGACTGAGGAGCAGATTGCGGCGAGCCATACGAATCTTGCTTAACGGGAGAGCCTTGAGGCGATCCGTAAGAGTCCTCATTGCCTACGGGAGAGCTTTGCGGAGAGCCATAAGAGTCCTCGTTTCCACTCACTGGTGAACTCTGAGGAGAACCATAGGAGTCTTGGTTTTGAGACTCGCTGGGAGCGTTGTACGAACCTTGGGACTGGGATCCAGATCCAGAGTCGCATTGGTCAGGACATTGGTAACGGCAGATCTGAATGGTACATTGGAAGTGAACCTCCATCGAGTCAGGGAACTTGAAGGCCTGGAAGTGGGCATAGGACAAAACGGAGGCCGAGGCGCCAAAGTTCTTGATTTTGGTAAATTTGGACATGAGCTTAGGTCGAGTGACACATCCCTTCTGGTCCACCAATTGAATAGGGGCGCGTTTGCCATCATGAGCCATACAGTTGCGAACCAGCATGTCGAACTTCTGATCGTCGTCCTTGATGGCCAAGACCATGGTCATGGTCTGTCCAATCTTCACCAAGCCAGACACCTCGCTAGCCCATGGGCCCTTTCCAACTTGAATCTGCATCCAGCAGCCAACATTATCGCCAGCAAAATCGGCTCGAACGACGTCCAACATATCGACGGGGAAAGGTCTGAAGGTGACAGACTTCTCATACTGATCATGCCACGTGCATCGGAGCTTGCGAGCTTGATCCCAGACTTCTTGCACTTGAGGGTCGTACTGAACAACAATGGTATTTTCAAAGAAGGTACCAGATCCAGAATCAGCGCCATAACCATAAAGGCCATTCTCGGTGTTTCCAGTGGTTCCACAAGAGTTGATAGAAACATCGAACTTGGCATTAGTTCGGCCAAGACCAGCGGGCAAGTGAACGCAATTGACGTCAGAGTAGTGTCCTTTCGAGAAGATGATACCGTAGAAAGGCTTGTCGAACTCGATAAAGACCTTCATCAAATTTTTCTCGCAAGTCACATCCAAGCTGGTGATCTTTGGCATCTCGGGTTGAGCTTGAGGCCATGGGTCTCCTGATGAGGACGAGGAAGAGGACGACGACGACGAGGAAGAAGAGTGGGATGGCGAGGAATGCGAAGACGAAGTGGACAACGAGCTAGATGTGTACGAGTTGGATGAGCTGATAGCAGGTTGGCTGTACGAGTTCTGGGGTTGGCTCTGGATTGGTGCGGGAGCAGGCTTGTATTGAGGCTTGGGCTGGCTGGGTTGCGGCTTGTATTGAGGCTTGGGTGGTCCATATTGAGGTTTAGGCTGAGGCTTGTATTGCGGCTTTTGCGGGGGCTTGTATTGGGGCTTTTGGGGTCGGTATTGGGGCTTGGGAGGACCGGGTCTGGGCTTGTATTGAGGCTTGGGAGGTCCGGGTCTGGGCTTGTAGAGCGGCTTTTGCGGCTTGTATTGGGGTCGCTTAGGGGGAGGTCGTCGAATTGGGGGAGGAGGCCTGTAAGAGGGCCGCTTGGGTGGTTGTGGTCTCGGATTGTATTGAGGCTTAGGGGGTCTATATCCACCCTGAGGTTGTTGAGGCAACACCAAAGACGAAGGCTTGACTGGGACCGAGAGAGGCACCGGGATGGGTCCATAGTTTTGTTGTTGAGGAGCAGCTTGAGGTGAGCCATAGCTGTCTTGTTGAACTGGAGGAGCTTGAGGAGAACCATAACCATCTTGCACAGGAGGAGCTTGAGGAGAGCCGTATCCATCATCAACTGGAGGAGCTTGAGGAGAACCATAGCCATCCTCAACCGGAGCTTGGGGTGACCCGTAGCTGTCCTCGACAGGTGCCTGAGGGGAACCGTAGCTGTCTTCTTCTTGTTGAGGGGCGTTGTACGAGTTTTGACTCTGTTGTGGAGCGCTGTAGGAGTTTCCACCTTGAGGAGCACTGAAAGTGTCAATCCCAGATGCAACGGCGTATTGATCATTGGGTGGGGCCACAACCACAGAGTGATCTCGATCCTCGGCAATGTTACTCTCCAAGGCAATCTGGTCGTCTTCGCCAGAGAAGTCGATCCGTTCTTGGGCAGCAATGGGGGCTTGTTCTTCTTCCAGTGAGACCGAGATACCCTCCACAACGGTGGGCGTATCAAGTTTAGAAGTCTCCTGGCCACACACCTGAAGAATGAGTAAAAGAGGCGTGATAAAGGAGAATTGCATTTTCAATGACATCGTATAAAGTTTTACTATTGGCATTTCAATCCAAATAAATCTTCCCATCACATCTTTGAAATGCTCTAGCGATTATTACGATGACGCTCAGTGGTTGGCGGGACGGACGGTGGTCAAAAATGGCTTGCTTGCGCCCTCCGCTAACTTTCCTGAATGTCTTGTGTGCATTTGATTGTAGTAAATCCGTGCCAATCAAACTAAATCCTGTTGGATCCCTCTTTGGTTTTCTTGCCGGAGTACTGAACCGTGGAAATCATTGCATGTGAATTTGTGTTTAAACCTCACCAGGACAAGAGAGTAAAAATCTGTTGGCTTTAGCACTTAATGGTCGGTCGTCGAACCACGGTCGAACGAAGCACAATGCCTGGAAGGCATTGTCATATTACATATCAAGTTGCAGAAAGTTTCCCTTTCAGTCTCTCTTTTTCTCTTGCTCCGTGTTCAATTAGCAGAACGTCCAACGACTCTCTCCACTAATCTACATATTGAATCTCCCACAAAGTTCCCTCCGCCCCAACCCTTCAGATTTTACTTCAAAGTCGAAAAGAAAATGAAATCTAGCCTCGCCCTCAATCCCCTAACTGGCTAGGTATTATCAAGTGTGCAAAAGGGTCAAGTGTCTCGGCCATCCCTAATACAAGTCCTTCTTATTCAGTGCCAGAAAAAAAGAGATTTGACTCTTGTCAGTCCAGTCTTAGCTGGAACTTGAATTGCTTCGAGCTCGAGAAGATCCCAGAGTCCCACTGTAAGGGGCGGAATGAATTTTTAATCGAGCAAAAAAAGTCGCACTATAACATATAAGTTGGATCTCTTCACGATTTAAGATTCACTCCTTTGCATTAAAAAACTGGGCTCTGTGCTTTGAAATTGGCAACGTTGGTGAGTTTTGCTGGCAACTCGCTCGCTGCTCGCTCCTCACCTTCAGGCCTAAGATGGTGGTCGGCTGTCGTTTACTACTGTCGTTTAATAACTATTTAAGAAAGTGGGTCAGCAAGGCTCACAGACGCACGCAAACGTGTACCCATGGTTATCGAGGAGGTACGCACACTCAAAAAAGGTGCGCAACTCGCCAACAACCTGTTTCTGGCCCTTGGAAACGAGCACAGATTTAATAGATCTTGAGAGCCAAGCGAGAGCAAATGTTATAGGATAATAACAAAACAAACTTATTTTGTAGATATTTCCATTCCATGCTTGAAGTCCATTTCTTACAGTTTCATAGTGTTACTTTTGATCGCAAGCCAATACTTGGGTTGGGTACGGATCTCCAGGTTATAATGGGTAGTAATTAAAAGAAGCCATTTTTAGTATCCATAACGAGACTTGTTATCCAAGGTGATACAAGGGTTTCAGAGTACTCGGAGAAAAACAGAGAAAGAGAGAGTGGCCAAAATATATGCTTGCGGTGAGAAAAAGCTAGACAAATTTGCATTTGAATCAAAACGGGGAAGGGGTCCCTCAAGATATATATTCCTAGTCCTCTTTTACCCTCGGTTTCTTCCTGGCTTGCTTGGTTTGTACTCCAAATCAAACTGTCAATATGATTGAATAGCCCTGAAATGCTCAATCCCTCAGCACCTTGCTCGCAATCACATCAAGCCTGGTTAGGATTGTCAAGGAATTTTACTATCTGCTTGTGCCTTGTACTTTATCTCGTGAGTGGTCTTGAAATTCCCCGAAGAATGAATTGGCCCCCGTACCATCATGATGCCTCGGAGAAAAAGAAATTTGATCTCAATTTCTGCTCATAAATTCAACCAATCACCTGCGCCCCCCCCCCCTCCTGGAATGAGGATGATTGAACAGTTCTATATTGAAGCACACTGTAATTACTTGGCCCCAATGCAAGGAATGACTTCCAAAGAGCATCGACCACTCGGCTCCGAGCCTCTCAATCCACCATGCTTGCTTGGTCTATTCATCCGGATCAAATTTCTCGCCTATGCAAATCCAGATCTTCCCAAGAACAACCATTCTAAGAGCACGTTGAAACGGATTTTGAATTGAGCACCTTCTCTTTTTCAGAGGGAAAGCGACCAAAGCGACCAAAGCGACCAAAGGGAGCCTAAAGGGGGGCTCACCTATCGATTCATTCTCAAGTTGGGTTACAGATCATGCTTTGCTCTGATTTGAACGGGGACCTCCAAAGTTCTTAGATTGTCTTTTCAATTTAGCGCAATTATGAATGTTCCGAGCGTTCTGGGCAGTCCTTTAGAACACGAAAAAAAGTGCATGCATGCATTGGCTCCGACAAAAAACGACTGAACTGGGATAAGGAATGTTCAGATCCGTGTTGGAGAGGACAATTTGACAGACGGGTGTCAGTTCGTTGCACTTTTGCCTTTTCTTTATCCCAAGCTTGTTCTGAAGTTAGCAAGAGACTTCAACGCCTCGTTCACCAACAAAACAGAGAGAACTGCACCGGACAAGCTCTAAAATTCAAAGCAATTGGTAAATTGCCGGATAATGAATGCCTGTCAAGACCTCTAATATTGAGAGTGGTAGTGATTTAGAAAAACAATCAGTGATGCCGCTAATTAGTTTTTCCACCCTGCGTCATTTTACCTCATCCAGGAGAGCTAAAGCGTTCTTGTTGTTGTTCCTGTTGTTGTTGTTGTTGTTATTCTGGCCAATTTTGAAGGCTGGGGTAAAGACAGACGACTTGGTGGATTTTTTTTCTCATAATTTCTCTCAAAATAGGATGTGGAGCTTTGAGGGGATTAACTGGATAATGGGCTCACATAAACAGACCCACACGTAGTGGACGTGGTTTCTCTTTGGTCGTGGTGGAAGCATGAGAATAGGGCTCGTTCGTATCTGGGCAATTGTTTGGAGAGGGCGAGAGTGATTTACATTTCATTTGGAACAATTTCCAAGCTCGCTCAAGCGAGATGAGGAATTTCTGGCTCACATTTTTACGAGTCTCCTTTATATTCTCCTCGGGCCATTTCAAACACATGAAACATGCCTCATTGCATTGAAATAAAAGTCTGAGTGCTCAATTATCGCAACCAAGGCGAAGAAAAGGGAGGGTGAAAATTTGGATTCGTTTTAGCGTCTGTCTGGAAACCACCACTAGATTTATGGCCAAATGGGGGTAAAAGTTAAAATAAAAAAAGAATCCCGATCCCAGACCCGAGACCCGAAACCCGAAACCCGAAACCCCAAGGCAATCAACCAAGGACATTCAACCCGTCCTGGCCATGTGTGTTCATTATGGGGATGAATAGTGTAAATAGTTGAAAGTGGAGGATCACAATAATCGAGTTTCGTGACTTTCGCTCTTTTCTCCCCTCCAATTTGACGAAGTGGCTTTGATTTCCTACCAAACTCGACCCGAAACGCAAGGCCTCGGGGACCGAAATTAACTAACCCTTTGGCACGCAGACTAGACGTTTTTGAGGTTGAGTGGAAGATGGAAGATTGAGAGCTCTATTCTGGGAATGCAGGGATATATTAGTTCCGCGTTTATCAAACTAATGGTGACAGCGAGTGCTAGAATCAAGGAAATGAGTGTTCCGAGGCCATCATCAGAGTAATCTAATTCTCGCGTAGCCTCGGTAACGGTAAGGAATGAGTGAGGGAGGACTGCAGATCGCAATGAAGCTGCTGAACATGACCACGTTTCACTTTTCAAGTCATCCAGATTTCCGTCCTTCCCTCCATCCGTCTGAACTCTCGGAACCGTCGGAACAACCGTTTGGAGTCAGCAGTTGGTTCATGGCGGAGATAACATTACCCAGATAATGCCTTAATTAACCACTCATCCCCATGGCGTGGCGGGAGTTTCAATGGGGTCCATTTCTTCTAATGGCAAATCGACACAATGTGATCAACATTAAAGTAGAAATGCGGGGATGTGGGTGGGGTAATGGAGAATCGAGAATGTGGCCACCCTAAAGTTTTAATCACGGACTCCTCATGACGCTCAACAGATAAGGCTTTTCACGCCACGGATTCTTCGTACCTTCAGATTCCTCCCCTTCCTCCCTCAGTCAGGGACAATGACTCGGATGGCTCGGATGGCTCAGTTGGGTTATGTTAACGTGTTTACCCAAAATCTATGTTACCCTCCACGCTAACAGGAAAGTGCGCTAAGTTTACATACAGGCTTCAGAGGAGTGAAAATGGACTCGTCAGTGTTGCTATTTTTGCAAGAATCACTCGGCCAAGAAAAGAATAGAAGTAAATAGAAGGAATGAAAGCGAGAGCGAAGATCAGCTAATCTGACAATTCCTTTGCAATCTTTCAAGTTATTTCTTTAGCTTCGCAGCGAGATGGAAAGAATCGGAAAAGAAAACACATCTCGCTTGGAAGCTGAATGCTTTGCTTGACTCGATGATACGAAGATATGGTTGATGGGAGTGCATTTAGATCAAGATCACAATAGTCGAACAACATGAATACGACCAATCTAACCTCTTATACACACACTCTTTGCTCGTGTAATTCCACTTGCGAGTCCCATAAATGGTATTGTAATGACCTCATTTAATGGAAGTAATCATCATGAGCTCACTCGGGTCCGAATCGAAATCCCAACCTTGGATTTGCTCGGAAGAAGTTCTCGATTCTTTCATGTTGGCTCCTCTCAGACGAATTGTCGTCGTTGAGATTGAAAGGAAGTCCATTGATGAACATGTCCTCGTGATACCTGTCATCAAATCGTACTTGCCGACACACTTGCCTAACTGTAAACATAGAAATCTCATCTCCGCCAGTGAGTGAGCTAGTGAGTGAGTGAGTGAGTGAGTGAGTGAGTGAGAGAAAGATACAGATAGCTCTCTTTTTTTCGCTCCACCGAGATGTCCATAGATCTCGGATAATTTCAAATGTCAAACCACTTTGAATCTCTCGAGATCCATCGATCCTCAAAGGCTTGACTGCAGCCCAAGGTACAAAACGTATGTTGGGCAATTTTGAGAAAATCCCCATGTTTTTTCGTTTTCTTGTCCTCTCAAAACGAAGAATCGGGCAAGCAGAGAGGAGCTCCTGTCAACTTAGCAATCATCCTCACTAACGCCTACGCTATTTGCAAAATCCAGCATGCTTTGGCAGCCGACCCCCAAAATTACTCGTACCAAGATATTTCTGTGTTTTGCTCGATAGTCTATGATTAGTGTCGAAAGGAAGGCTCGAGACCCCCTCAAAGTCATGGGCGTATCTGAAGGAGAAAAGTGATAATCCTTTGGCATATGTTTTCATTTGAGCTTGGTATCAACTCGTTTTCTTGCGCCCATCGCTAAATTCAGACAGCCATGAAGACATAAAGACATTGTAATTAGGCAATGTGTGTGCATGCAGGAACATCGACGAAGGTACAACCATATTTTTCAAGAGAGAGAGAGAGAGCAGCACTTTCCATCAAGATTTTTTTTGGCAAGGGACTCCTTTTATGTCAGGTCTTCACATCAAAATATGATGGCTTGTTCTTTGCCTTCCACGTTAGTACACAAGTAGGTACGTATGATATGTACGTACATAACTCGCTTATTCATCTCTCAATTTGTTGCCCCCAGGGTGACCGGTGATGAGGCTCTCAAAGTGCTTGGTAACGACCAAGACCGCGACCACTATCCTCAAATGGATTTCACAAACAATAACTGTGCTTGTGTTTTGTTGAAGCTTTGGTCTACTCAAAGAAAAGAAGAAAATGTTGAAATTGCACGTTCATGAGTGAGATTTGTGACATTGTTCTTCGCGTCGATCTGTGGAGAAAGATCCTTTTCTGTGTACGGTCTTCCTTCGCCACTTCCACGATTTTGTCCATCCGAAAGTTAAAAAGACGAAAACATCAATCAAGGCCTGTCAGATCTTCCGCCAAACTCTCTGGCCTACAACCACGATCATCCTGTGGAGTCCTCCTCCTCCTCCTCCTCCTCCTCCTCCTTCTCCAACTTCTCCACCTCCTCTCTCGTTCGTTCGTTCATAGTTCTACCAAAAGGTTCTTGAAGTCGCACTGTGTTCTATATACATATAGTAGTAGGTATACTCTGTATACTACGGTATCAAGCACTGACAAAAATCTTGGCTCTCGGGCCGGAACAACAAATGGAATGAAGACTGATTAAAAAAACTGGCCTATCCTGATGTCTGTTGATCAATTCATATCGTTCATGCATGAATTTGAAAGTTAGAAGCTTAGTGTAGTGTGTCTGATGTAGTAGAAGTACTAGTAGAAGTAAGTGAACTAATCCGCTTCGTGAATCCGTACCTAGTTTTTTTCCGTGGTGTTTTCAAGCAAAAAGAGAAATTCTAAGGACTGTCGATCAAAAAACTATCTTGATCTTTGGCATGAGCTCAAGTTGGAAATTGCCGCCACGATCAACCCTACTGCGCAACAATGCATTGGTGTCTTGATGAGTTCAATACGTACAGATTTGCCAGCAACCTTGAAACACTGAAAAGTGGTCTAATGTTCTTTTAAAAAGGCGAACACATAGCCTACTTTTAGGAGGAAAGAAAAGAAATGCTGATTGAAAGCGCTCAAGTCTTTTCAGAAAGACAGACGGCAGCAGCACCAGCAGCACCAGCAGCACCAACAGAAGGAACAGTAGCAGCACCTGATGAGCATTGACAGAGACATCAATGGTTTCAATTTGAGGGCACAAAAAGTTCAAGGAAGAATGCAAGCCGCCATGCAGCGACCTGAATGAACAATATGCCATGATATCCTGTCATAAAGTCATTCAGATGAGCATGAGCCTTGATGAGGCCCGGAAATTCGTGCATTTGCTGGTTAATATTCTGCACTCTGCACTTCTAATTGGTCTTTATTATTCAATTTTCACTTGGTTTCCATCACATCAGAGGTTGCCTTGCTCTGCCAAGGTGGCCGAAATTCGAGAGCGAGAGAGCCTTGGAAAGGATGCATGAAATTCCAGTGGTTGCTTCCCGTTTGTGGGGAAGCCTTGCATCATCATCATCATCATCATCATCGCCATCATCTCTACTTCTAGCCTGGTCCTCCGTTCGGTCTCTTGTGGTTGTCACACTCCGTGTCACAGATGTGGGAAAAGATTCAAAAACCAGCCTCATAAAATGGCAAACACCAGACCGATCGGACTCTTCATATCCGGTAATGTCTTCTCCGGCTTTCGTCAGGCCATAAAACGATCCTTCTTACTTTCGTTCGTTCCTGCACCGTTCCGGGCTTATAATTTCGCTCACGTGCACGTATCTATTTCTGAAGTGTTCTGATTCGATTGCTTCATCGTGATTTTCACACACTCCTTCAATATGTATGTATAAATATTGCGATACCGAAGGGTGACTCTGGAAAAAGCCAATTACAACCTTGAGAAATGACTAATTTCGAGAAACGTCTGACGCCGGCTGGTTTCTTGACGTGAACCAACAGATTTACTACATCTCGGATTCCAAATATCAAGGGCGTGTCGCTTGATAGTTTAAAAAGATCCGCTATTCTATTCTACAACCTCGCTCTGAATGGTTGCGTGATTGGAATCTTTTTCGTGGCCTTCATCTCTGTGAAAAGGTCGGAACTTGATTACAAAATGGGTGAGCGCATTGGCTAAAATACCGTATTTGGTCTCGCAGCTTATCAACGAGATGTAATTTCTCTCTGTAATCACGCCCAATGGCAGGATATGAAGAGAAAAAGAAAAGTGCCAAAATTAACCCCTTCCTCATGTGAGATCCTACGGAACCAACTGATATTTATTGCAATCGGGTTGGATTGCTAGTCTTCTTTAAAATGGAGCAATGGAGCAGGCTCAAACTCGGTAAACTTACCTGAAAGTCAGAAAGCATGGAGTTCTAAAACCTGACCTAGTATTTTGAGATTGAGAAACGTGACAAAAAAAGAGAAGGGACCCGGAGGGCAGAAAAGCTATATCAATGAATGAATTGTGTCTCAGTTCTCAAAACCGAGTAATTATAGAGCATTCTAAACAGTCACCATCATCATCATTTTTTACCTGAACAGATGGGTGGTCTTGACCGTCAGATTTTGAAAATTGGCATGAACCATTAGATGAACAAAACACCACTCACTCGAACCAACGGTTGCTAAACTTCTCCTTAACTGGCCTTACGCTGCTTATCAGACGACGACGACGACGACGACTAAGATGTACGATTCCGCGATTCCGCATTCTCAACATACTTGCAAACACTCATCATCGGGCAAGTCACCCTGAGACTTCAAGATGTACTCAAGATTTCCATTTTCTTTGCATGACAAGAATGGCGAGAAAAACAAATAAGTCTTCCCTAGAGTGTGTGAGATGTGCGAGTGTGCACATAACGGGGTGATAAGCGCCCCCCCCCCCTCAAAAAAATATTTATGACACTAGCACACCCCAGCTAAGAATAGAAACAAACGAGTGGTTCACAGGGGAGAGTTTGTACTGTATGTACTAGGTACACTAGAGGAGGAAGGAGGGGAGGAGGAGTAGGAGCTAGATTTCAATCAGAAGGACGGTCTTTCTCAAGGAAGATTTAAGGGCTGAGGCGTCTCATTAGCCACATAATAGACCTAATGAGAGACCCAGCGAGGGTCATTTTGGGCAGCGGCTCGCGAAAGTACGAATAGCATCATTTCATAACTCTTTTTCAATCACTTCGAGATGGAATCATGGGCCTGTCTGGCCGGCAGACGCTTCTCTTCTCAAGAGATCGGAAGGACTGACATGGTGGTGTGTCAAACAGTGTCCTTTGATTGGGCAGCTTTACTCGGGGTACCGATGTTCAAAGTAATGGAAGAACGTCTCTGACACCTTGTCTACATAGAGCCTTTAGCCCAGGCTTGATGCGATTCTTCACAGAGATCAAGTGGATTTTCTCGGTGCTTAGGAACTCGGACTGGTTGAGTGGTGTCGACAGTCTAGTCATTCACTGCGGGAATTACTTGAGCAACAAGCAAGCCTTTTGAATAGGGGTACATTTGAATAGAGGTATTGTTCAAGTCATTTCGGGAGAGATGAAGAGGAGCCCACACAGCGAGATCCTTCTTTAGGATAATGGCGGATGTCTTGGGCAAAAATGGTCCTATCCTGTCAATTATGGCTCGTATCCCATGCGCTCCATGAATATAAATCTTGAATACTTTTGTGTCGTAGTAGGAAGATTGGGCACGAGCAAGTTTGCATTCTGGTACTTGAGCTGGCCGATGTTCCCCGGGCGAGAGGGAATAATCGGATTATTCCGATTTCCAGGCCAAATCGATGTACAAGGGGGAGGAGGGAAAAGTGAAATTCAATGATCAAGAACGGATAATTTATGTCAATCTGGTGGCGTGGTTGGTCGTTTCAGTGGCCGCTCAGCTGGCGCCATTTACATACGCCGGAATCCGAATCAATCAAATCAGAATTGGCAGTATTTTCGTATTCGAAGAGCACATTTTCACTTTTTTCTCTCCTACAAATCCGTGCGTCGACAGAAAGTAAATTCGAGATACATTTTGGAACGCCAGACAATTGAGAAAAAAAAACGTTGCAATTTTCCGATCGCAAACTGACTGACCATCTACCACCTTGTTTAGGGACCGGTTGCTTCTCACTATGAATGGTTGTGGTGGTTATGAAAAAGTGGCGGGAATAGAGTTGGTTAATGGATAATAGTCTGAACGATATGAAAATATGCCCTCTAGGATAGGAATGTCTTACTTTTTTGCTCGCTATTTGAGAAGTGAAAAATCCATCTCCGAAACCACCACTTTGGCTAGTCGCGTGAGAAATGGCACATGTAATTGAACCAGTAGTATGTGGCCGCATTTGTGAAATCTCTTTCCCAAAATATCAATCAAAAAATTAGTTTCTTGTGATTTTCAAATTGGATAATTGCCTATTAGGAATTACAGACTGTCGTTTATGTACGAAGGAGGGGAGTGTGGAAGGTGTCCAAGTCCGTGTCAATGTGGATTTAGAAATCCGCCTGCACTAGATTGAGGAAAATACGGACCATTAAAGGTCTCCAACTAATCACTGTCTTTAAAAAACTGCGCAGGGGACGGACTCGGGAGCAGTTCTTTATTTTCTCTCACTGAATAAAATCCCGATTAAATCGGCCCAGAGGTGATAAAACGCGGAATGACTTGAATATCTCATGACCAAGAGGCAAAATTAATGAAGAAATCCAAAAGAATACTGCCATGGGGACAAAATGACAGAAAGCCATTTCCATGATGAAACCATTGAACAAATTACCCCGAAAGCCATGGGGGATCGGGTTTTTACCCTAGTTTCTGGCAATCTCTCAATGACCCGCTCACTCTCTTATCTGTCTGGGTTATCTACGTAGAAACACGAATTGCAAGGTAACGGAGTGGTATGCAACATTTTACCAGAGTCCTCAAGTACGTTTATAAATTTAGGTCATTGCTGCAGGTCAAGGAATCCTTGAAGACTAACCAGACCTGACCACCACTGTCATTACCATCTTCATCGCCACCCTTGCCGAGAATAGAAGACAACGGGAGAGAGAAAGGATGACAGGGTGATGACAGCGACAAATCGAGCAGATTTTTTTTTGTCTTTTCCTTTTTGTCCCTGAAGTAAAAGGTCATCTTCAAAGGATCTTGGCAGCCCCAGATCAACTCTCTCAACTTGAATGACTGACATTTACTTTCAATTCAAATTCCTCCTCTTTGAGATGAGCTATGTATGCATTGAGAAAGGGTGAATTTTTCTTGGAACGAACATGGACCGTGCCTCCTTTTTGTGTGCAAGTAGTTGGTGGGACATTCAAATGGTCTTTGATTGCTTCTTTTGAAATGGTCAGGCAAATAAATCATCAGCATCTTGATAGTCATTGATTATTGCCTCACTGATTTCCAAGGAACCAAATTCGGCTTTCAAGAGAGATTTGACCACGACTTCAATTCTCCGTAGTCAGGATCTAGATGGTTCGTGAATACCAGCTCACTCGCTTGAATAACGCCATTGACTTGATTCGATTGACGTTGAAGGTAGGGTAGGTTCAGGCCCTCGTGCTGATCATGGTGGTAGCAATGATGATGGCAATGGAAATATTTGTGGTGGAGCCAATAGGGGAGGGAGGGATCGGCTACATTTATACTGTACATTATATTCAATGGTCAGATTGTGGACACTTAATGGCGTTCTCTCTCTCTCTCTGCCTCCCCCCCCCTTCTCTTTTGGTTGTCTTTCTCTTTCCATGCAAGGTTGGTTGCACAATGCCAAGAAATCGACGTTCAACCATGAAGAAATGATGGGAAAATATCTACTTTGGCAAGGGTCATCTCAGGCGGTTCGTCAGATTGCAGCCATCTTTGGCATTTTGAGAGTTTTTCGTCTTCTCAGTCAAAAGACCAATGGGATCATCAAATCGGTTGCCTTTCTTCCCAAATCGGGAGTCATTAGAACTCTTTGGCTAAAAAGTCATGCTGCTTTTGATCATTTTGAGTGGGTCCAGAAAGATCGTCTTATCGGACATGATCAAGTAAGCGAGAGAATAGTGCGGTGAGAGGCAGTAAAATCCTGGGAACCTATTCCTCTTGTTCTCACACTCTAAACGGGATTTCTTTCTTTGGCCTCGGGGCCAATGACCATTTTTGGGTGATCGGTTTTCACATTTCCTTAAAAGCTCCATTTTCGACTTTTGTGGACAGGAACTCGCCGTCGCCTTCGTCGTTGTCATCGTGGATCGAAGATGTGAATAGCAGATATTTACAGTAGAAGGTAGAGTAGCCAAACAGAAGGAAGAGAGAGTACGAAACAAAACCTTCGGAACAACAAGTATTCATCCTGAATCATTCGTAATTCCTTTCACCCCTGGGAACTCGTTTTTCCCATGATAATAATTGAAAGTGATTCGTTATCAGCGATAAGTTTGCAAGAAAGTCGATTCCAACCATCCAACATATATATACATAGATATATCTCCCTCCACCTTCCACATGGTGGGTGCCAGCTTGGCCATCTTTGTCCGGGCCCTACGTACGTCTACGTATGTCTGTCCGTTCAAATCACGTACTCCTTCGTTTATTGCTGGCCATGTCCACCTCGTTCACTACCATCACGTCCATCTAGGAGGTGCCTACATACGTGGGTACGTAGGGACATGGAGTGTCTAATACTACGTGCCTTCGTACCTAATGTACGTACGTCTCCGTACTCCCTGCTTGTGTGAAGGGGAGTTCATTGAAGCAAGACGTTTAAGTGGTCACGAATAATAAGGCTGACCCTATATCAATGCGTGTTTGCAAACTCGTCGTGGTCGTGCCGAGTTCTTCGGAAAAGGCACTCAGGGCCCCTTACGAAGGTACTCGCACACTCCACGGTTAGTGGTTGGTTCCATGGTTGCTTGGTGGTTCGGACGTGCAGCTGTCCGTCCGGAGATCAGACTCACTTTCATGGACAAGACCAGTCTTTAGGTTGGTGCGTAGGTACGTAGGCAGGCAGACTGGCAGGCAGGCAGGCAGGCAGTAAGGTAGTAGGTTCACCGAACCAGAGTGTTGAGTAAAGGCATAAAAAATCGTCAGGAATTTGCTCAATGGTCCAAGCACTGAAGGTGGTGCTGGTTGAAATGGTAGTACGTGGAAGAAGTAGGAGCAGTGGTAGATGTGGTGGTAGTAGTGGTGATAGTGGTGGCGGCGGCGGCGATAGTAGAAGAAGTAGCAGTAGTAAGAGTACTAGTAGGAATAGTGGTGGTGGGATAGGGCAGGCCAAAAAATCTCCCGAAATTTTTGCTCGAGGCCCTCTTGGAAACTTTCACCAACTCCGGACTACTGAGAATAGGGGCCATTGCCAGGGCCTTTCAGGACTTACGTACTTGGCCGGGACGGACGTTTAGATATATCTATCTCTTTCAAGTGGTGCGGCAATCGCTTTGTCAAGGTGCAAGGGAGCCTGATTTTTCAGAGGGAAAACATTTCTGGCCAAAAGTCTCACAACGTTTTTTGCCCGCCCAATCCCTGGCAGGAATTCTCACTTGGAAGCCGCAAATATTGAACATGAAGTTGGAGTCGGCGAGCGAGCGATTAACTACGATCATCAGCCGGGAGGCAAGAGGCAAGAGGTGGAAAGAAAGAAGGAGAAAAAAGAATGAATGAATGATCCCTAAATCCGGAATGTGTCGGATAGAAGACACTCCTCGAGTGTTCAACCTTGACAAAGAGCTGTAGTACCTAATTCCATGAGTTTGGCCAAATAAGCCGAGGTCCTTGGCCTCATGTTGACCCCCTGAGTGCTTTGAATCTTCCAGATCTGGATCGATGAATAATATGGGCTCATCCTCTTCCCTTGCCTCTCCCGTCATCCATACCATCCCATCCATACAGACATCCATCCATCCATTCATTCATCTCATCTCATCTCCTTTCCCCGTGTGGATCTTGGATGTTAATCAGACGATCTTTAAAAGCTTAGCCACTAATTACAAATTGTGCAAGGGCCAAGTCGAGCAGGAAATTCCTCACTCACTGACAATCCACTTCGTGAGTGTAAATTGAGGCCAGATCTCTTTGGAAGTGAATAGAGCGATGAAAATGGACCTGATGTCACCCAAAGAGTGTCAAGGCCATGGGCCATAATGGAAGTGCTTAAAGGTTGATTTGAGAAATGGCCAAAATCACCCCTCCCCACCAATTTGGTCCGAGGAAATCACCCTCCAGCAAGCTACTAGGAGGACCTCCAATAATGCAACACAAAAGAGAAATCTCGCTGTTTGTGTTTCCAATATCCTCGCTTTGGATGCTATCTTGAGCAGGAAGTACGGAGTAAATAGTGGCACCTCCTCTTTCACCTCGTCCTTCTCGCATTTCTCCTTCACACTGCTAGAAGCCAGCAGAAGCCATTGGTCCCGTCATGTTCCCTCTTGACTTCTTTATTTTGTCTTTGACTGTGAAACATCCTCTTATTGTCTCTCTTTCTCTCTCTCTCGCTCGCTCTGCTCATGGCCATTCATTTACTTGGCTGCACTTGAAACCTTCCTCCAAATCCCGGAGCCTCCATCACTCGGAATGTCGGTCTCGTCACCCAAACCGAGGAGGTTGAGTGTCTGACAAATCACCAAATTTGACTCTTGATCACCATCCGCTAGAGCTCTAGAGCTCTGCGTTCCAGCTACCGTCAAGAACTTTGTTCAAAGGCATTATTGCGCAACCACCTAAGGCACACATCACATTCTTTTGTTTTTTCTTGAGCCCAAACAGCTCCTCAGGAGAATGAGGATTAGGGATTGAAGAGACAGTGCGGCAATGTGGCATTACAGGCAGAGCGCTCTTAGCACCGAGATCATCGAGGAGGGGCTGAGAGCGCTTTTGAAGGGGATTGGGGCAGAAAAGCTCACAATAGGGAAACGAGGATTGATTTTTGATTGCGAGGCGAAGTGAGTTTGAAACAATCATTACAGGGCTAAAAGTGGGCTTCCATCATCTCGTCCGTCACCATTGGCTCCAGCTTTTAAGTCAAATTAATCGAATGTTTGGGTCCCAGGCGGAGATTGGAGAATACGGACTAGGTTCCCCTCGCATATTCAGAGATGCTCAAGATGCCGACTCAAGCTAGCTTGATACTAAACATTGAGGAACGAAGGGAAGGGAAGAAAAATGATTCATGTGTCAAGGATTCATTTCTCTTTCCTTTCAAATCCTGACAGAAGGCTCATCAATACATTTAGGGCTAGCTTCAAGCTGCATAAAGAGAAGAGCAGTAAGAATGGCTCCATACCAAGAACCCAAAGATTTTGACCCCTGCTCTAAAAGCCACTAAGAAATCACTTCTCAAGAATGAGGGTACGAACAAGATTGTCAAACGAGATGGGAGATACCGTTACCCGGGCTCATAATACCTCAAAGATAACGGCCCTATAAGTAGTAGTGGTGGTAGTGGAAGTCCTAGGTGAACGATCCGTTGGGTCAGGCCAAGGGAAGTCAAGCTG
The DNA here is from genome assembly GCF_007210705.1 of Tigriopus californicus. Taxonomy (NCBI): domain Eukaryota; kingdom Metazoa; phylum Arthropoda; class Copepoda; order Harpacticoida; family Harpacticidae; genus Tigriopus; species Tigriopus californicus. The sequence goes on from NC_081443.1 coordinate 2,473,424, forward strand.
TGAAAATAACCCACTACTCTGGCACGTAGGCAGCACTTTAATATTTCTTGGATGTGATCTCGTGTCAACCCTTCACATTGTGTGTACATTGGAATCAGCAATATTGTCACTGTCTATGTTCTGAGTGAGCAAGTGAGCAAGAGAGCGGATATGTGTCAGTCGGTGTGCAAACAGACACCGTCAAAGTAGTCGTCTTCATGTCAGGCCAGTAGAAAGTGCAAATAACCTTGAAGTTTCTCATGAAAGCAATTTTCTCCACTTGACCCCCAGTAAGATGTCGGATTTGAGCAAAAAGCCCACAAACAAAGCCATTTCCAAACCACCCCTACAATTTGGCCATTTGGACACACTCTTCATGACGGTGATCATCATCTTATGCGGTTTTTCCTTGTCAAGAAGGTTATTATAGCGTCAAGCCGACTCAAATGGGATTGGGTTGTACCACAGACCGTACCACAACACACAGCGCCATCAAGGAACGACCTCCCCTTCGCAACCCCCATTCAACCCTGTCCTTCTCTCTATCATCTATCTACCTTCCGAAATGAAATTTCGCCATGAAGAGACGTAATAATAAGGTCGCGACCAAAGACAACTGGAGCTTTTGGGTGGTAGAGAAAATTAGAAAATGAATCCTCCAATTCGACACGTAACCTAGGTAAGGTACATACCCATGCACCCACAGCTTATCAGCGGCGGCCCACACACATATATCAGTTCTGTGAGTCAGTTTTTGCCCAATGTGCCCGAGCCCAGAACATTCTCGGGAAAAAACAGCTCTAACATGATTTGTACCCTTAGCCAAGAATGTGAAAATGAAACTCATCCACTGATGGAACCTTAATGGCCCGCTTCAGCTCGAGTTTTTACTGAACTTATTAATTGTACTTGTGCGAGCAAGGCCATTGGTACTACTTGGAATGTCGGTACTGAGACGCCCAATCGTGATACTCGAAAAGAAATTTTGCATTTGCTTATTGGGTGAGACAATTCCAGGATAACTAAAGCCCACATCATTTGCAAGTCGAGTTAGATTGGCAGCTGGCAAAGAAGGGGCAATTTATTTGCTAAAGATTGGTTGCGATAAGATAATAGTTTGAAAGGGTAAAGGATGAGGGAGAACGAGGAGCAGAAGGGGGAGGAGTAATAGTAGTACTGGAAGGAGTTGACCAAAGAGGATCAGGGGGAGGAAGCGAAGGGGAGCTGACCACCCTAATAAATTGACTGATTCAAGGAGGCTTGTCCCCCTTCACGAATTTCCCTCCCTCCCCTTGAAATAATCCAATGAAGGGTAACAGGAATGTATATCTTTGAGAAAACAGTTAACAACTTTCACCTTCTGTATGTGGACGAAAAAAACAGGCGCTTCTTACGATGCTACTTTAAAATAGTTTGAAGTTCAAGAGGGCAAACATCGGCGGGCTGCAGGGAAAAAAACCTAACCCACCAACCAATCCGGCCAGATCTCCGGAATCGGAACTGCATTCGAGAGGATGGGGGGGAGGGGAGACTGGAGGGTAGAGCGAGAGATTATTAAATCAACATTGGCCTGAGGAATCTAATTCATTCTTTTTTGAGCGGAGAGAAAATCAAGTCGGAAAATTTGATCTGACATGCCGAGGGACGGTCGTAAAAAGTCGGGAGGAAAACGTCTTGAACTCACAAAAGATGGATGTTGAAGATCGCAATTAATCTTTGTAAAATGACGGGGAAACCAGAGAAAGAGGTTTCATTTGACGTCAAGGCCGTTTTTTATTGTACTCGGATGTGTATTAGTGCTCATGCGATCAAAAATCCGAGGGATTGACATGGAAAACGCCACTGTTCAATTACAAATTGAAGTCTCTTTCTCGAGTTGTAGTTGACACGCGAGAGCGACTGACTGACTGACTGGCTGACTCAAGGAAAAATTTGCTCACGATGAAGGGCCAAACCAAAAATACCGTAAAACAATGTGAATGATTGCAAAACACATGTGTCCTAGGTAGGAACGTATGTGCAAACGTGCGAAGGCACGTCTTTGTCGAAAGGGAAGAGGATCTGGTTAGAAGACATGCAAACAAGATCCTTCGACATGCCACAAAGCGGTTTTTCCAGAAGCTCAGTTGACCAGGCTTCGGGACCATAATTTGAACCTGGACGAGGTCTGAACGTTTTTCTCTCTATAATTTGACCGCAAAAAGCAGATACACCGCATTTGTGCCATCGCTTCTAATCACTTTCTTAGGAAATCCACTTAAAAATCATGAACGTGGAAAACCTCCTCCATGACATGGCCATGGAGGGCTCCTCCGTCTTCTCTTCTCTCGCTCGTTGTGGTGCTTAAAAGTAAACACTCGCTTAACTAACTAACGAGAAGGCGGGAAAATCAAAGTGGCTGAATTTAATCCGACGGTAACGAGCTAATCAGTTACTAGCGCACAGTGCACCTAGTGTGTGGATGGGCCCTTCAGTTTATGCATAGGTCCCTAGGTCTCTCTTGATCGATAAATCAGGCCGATAACTTGTGCCAAAATGTACTTGAAACACGTCCGTGTAATAATGTATGTGTGTGTGCGTGAGTGTGTACTTACCCCTGAGATCAGGAGTGCGGCCAACATACACGTCCTTAGAATCATGGTGATCTGTGTGTATCTGTATGGAGGAGGTGAAGTCGAGGTGAAGTTACAACGCCTGGAATGGAATGGAAGGGAGAAATCAAGATTAATCCTCGGGAGCTACTCCTTAATATGATAATGACAGTTCAGAAAGAAGAGGGGTCCATTTAACACAAATTTTCCTTCCGCAAGACCCTGAGAAGACCCCTATGAAAAGCATCATTTTTCATTTGTTTAAATCGGCATGACATCCCCTATAATCGAGAATCCTTCCAAAGGGCCCACCGAACCTAACAATTCGCCTGTTTGGGACTGGGTCGGTGGTTAGACGTGGAAGTAGCTAGTGAGATTCTGTCCGATGCCACTCACTCCTCCCAAACTTGCTGATGTCATGATTATCGAACCCTCCTATAAAAGCCACGGAGAATAGCATTAGAGCGGGAGACTCGCGGCCGCAGAATTGTCATCTCATCTTACGACTAGGGCGAAGGCGACGGCTGGGGCGGCAACGACGACGACGTACGAGAGACGATGAAGAATCCCCTTCATCCATTTGCCATTCTTATGCACTTCCCGCGTTGCTCAAGATACCTCATGTCATCGTGGACCTCCGCATCATTGGCGTCCAAACTCACTTCTTCATATTTATGCCATCATGCGACCAAAATCGAGGAACTCACTACTCACTCTTCCTCCGAGCAAGCTAGCTGGACACGTGCTCGAAGACGACCAAGTCCGTCCCTCTGTATTGTGGCTAAACTTTCGACAATTTGTGTTGATGGTAATTATTTATGATCCACCCCGTGGGCTCTCTTTTGTACTAAGGCATGATTTGCACCATTCAAGAAATCTTCGAAAACGAGAAAACGACACCCTGCAGGGTCAGGCTATTTCGGATAATTATTGGGAAAACTGCATTTTTGGCTCACGACCAAGAACACTCAGTGTGAGAGTTGTTTCAGAAAGTTGTAATTCCAACACATTTCACTCATTCATTGGATGGACTCTTCTCTTCAAGGTTGAAATGCGGCCAGAGGGGAACACTTCAATAATGAACAACTTTGATTGCCCAGTCAAGGAAATACCTGACAGCCCCCTCATCTTGGGGTCTCCTGGCTGGGCCCAGCAATTGAATATTTTCTCCATTTTTCTCGAGAAATCTTGTCATGTCCGTGATGTTTAGTGCGATACGAGGGGATTGACCAACATTGGTGAAGCAGACACTTGCCAAACAGTGATGGATCTCCATAAAATATTCCACCGTGTGTCTGGCGTTCCTGGCACTCTTTTTTTTCATTCAAGCTGAGGTGAAACTCAAGAGCACTGAGATACTGCTAGCTACGTTGATGAGTAGATGTAGCTAGATGCATGCTACACAACTCCGTGCATTGGTTTGGCTCCATTGCGTGACACTCGGGCACAACAAAATCGAATGCAATTTTTGTACGTTTTACTTCACTTCCTTGCCAGAATGGAGCACTATCAGGCTCGCTCAGTTGACTTGTTGTGCCTTGAGCTAGAAATGTTGCTAAAGGCGTTCAGCCACAAATAAATTGTGACAAATCCAATTTCTCTTTGTTTCAAACCATTCATTATTGACTCGAAAGAAAGCTGCCAGGTACTGAACCAAAAAGCGTAAGGCCATGGTTTTGCCGTTTAGAATACTTCAATCTTGAAAAGAAACCAAGAGACGTTGTTGGGCTGACCAGGTGATGAGCATATGAGGGATTGTGGCTTTGTTCATGGAACGAAGTATGTGGTGGCGTGCAAACGGAACAAACAGCCTTTTCTCAATCAAGGATGTTCGCATAGTTAGTTAGATATCTATCTGACTGTGGGCTGACTGCTCGGCTCACTTTAATGATGGTCTTAATGAAAAAAGCAGTTGGAATAACAAAGCGACCCAAGATGGTTTGCAAGTTCGTCTCCATTGAAGCCTGCGTATCATTAATCACCTCGTTCGAAGCCGTTTTGTTTCTCGACTCATTTGGTGGCTCCGATTCTTTTGTGCGTCAAGTTCATCTCAACTCTTGACTCTTGACTCGGTTCCTCTTGCGGGGGAGTTATGCGACCAACAAATATGAACTGTTCAGCAGTATACACATACTACGTACACAGATAGATACGCCAGACTATTAACATTTCCAATCAGAGAGCCCGGGTATGGCCAACCAGCAACCGTCTTCAAGGAAGAAGAAAGAAATTCAAGCCACCTCCTCCTTCGGGCTAGAAGCTAATTCATTTCTCGAAATTGAGAAATAGTGCCTGCTATGCAGATACCTATCAACAGCTGACGTTAATCGGGATGTTTCTTTGTATCTAATCTACTCTATCCTCGAAAATGATGTGAAACCATTATCAGGGCGGTTGTTACACGTCATGCATGATGCAGAGAGATGCATGAAAAGTCTCTAGAACTGGCCAAAAATGGACGAACCAACGGACTGTCCACAACCAACCCACCAAACCAGAGGAACCAAGGACTACTACAGAGTACTTAAAGAAAGGGGAGCTTGAGAACAGCTCGCTACCATCCCTTGGAGGAGGATAAAAAATGCAGGCTGTCTTCGCCTCCACATTTGCATGCTCCTCTTTTATCAAGTTCATCTTGAACACGACTTGGCACCTCACTCCAGGGGTATTGGAGATGAAAAGTGGAGAAAAATTAAATATGATTCCCCTCAAGATTGGTCTCGGTCTGTCTGGATCTTTCCCTTCCAATGTCGTCTTGAAAGTTGTCTTTTTTCTCGTATCAGCAAGAGGAGAGGTGTTGGTCGATTTTCTCTATCTAGTTAAGAGACTTGTATGTAAGCCCAACCAAAATTGGCCAAGGTGTTAATCAAGCGCAAGTGAGTCGTCGGTAAGTGAGCTTGTGGTTGTAAAAGAGTTGGAAGCCAATAAACTCACACCTACCCGGAGAGAAACTTCAGTTGTAAACGCACCTCGGTCTTTTCGTTTAGCACTAGCTCCAAAAACAGAATAAGTAGAATTCAAAGTTCAATATTAAGAAAGAGGAGGATCCAGGAGGATCCAGGAGGATCCAGAAGGAGGCTTAGCTTAAGCACCGTATTAGGATGACGGTAACAATAGCTGGCTGGCCATTTCCAATCTCAGACGAAGCCGGAGGTACTCGTAGGTAGTTGGACTGATCCATATCTCAATGAATTTCATTCTTCATGAAGACGTTGTGTTATGTGAGAAGACGTTGGTCGGGTCCCTCGGGTCTCGGCTCTGAATTCGACGACAAGATGAGAGGACTATTATCATCTTGTGAGTGGAGGCAATAAATCTTGTGAGTTTCGATTCTTCTGACCATACTCGGATCTCTATATTCAACAAACTACCACAGAATTTACCATCACATTTTCACTAGCCCATTATCTCTCGACATGGGGCGAATGGATGACGGGTGGACGGCCTGGAATCGATCGTCCTACCCCAAAGAACACCCCACCCTCAGAGTATTGGGTAAAAAAAAGAAATCCATGGAATCAATTGACTTCTTCGTCTCTGCCTCCCATAAAAGAGAGAACTCAATTTCCAGACTTGGAAATCGAGAGTGAAACATCGGATACCATTCCACCTCCTCCTCCTCCTCCTCCTCCTCCTCCTCCTCCTCAATTCAGTAAAGGAGGTGGTAGTTGAGTAAGTAAGAACATGAAAATGGGAGCTGGCAAGGAAATCACTTCATTTGGGAGGAATGTCTTACTGTTCAAATGGGAAATCGCTGCCCCAAAATGCACTACTAACGCGTCCACAATTGCCCATTTGAGTAGAGAAAAGAATCACACCTTCATGTCGCACTCAATTTTACTCAGTCGGACGGAGGGGTGGGCAGTCAATATTTGCTAGAGCAAAGCCGGAATGATGATGGACTTCATACGTCGTCCAACCATGTAAAGTTAAGAAGCAAAGCAGCTACGTAGGCGAAGCCGTGGCAAAAAAGGTGAATGAGCCACAACCACCTGACAGGGTTTTCCATTTTCGAGACAGACCTGACTGACACTGATTAGAGTCGATCTTGTTTCTGGCACATTCCAATGGTCTGGGATGGTCGATCAATGTGTGTCTGACATATTCAAAAGTTTCGAGTAAATTATTCATGCTATGGTTTGATCACCGTTACGGCTGTTTAAGTAATACGTAGGTAGCAGTTGGTCGGAGTTGCCCTCAAGAGTGATTGGTGACCAAGTTCAAACGTGTCTGGGAAGCACCAATGGCAATCATGCAAATCAAACGTGATAACTGGAATCCGCTTGATTTTCTCAGTGTGCCAGAGTTTATTTGCTCTTGAGTTATTTGAGCTCTTTCTTTCCAATGACGATGTGGATTGCCGAATTTTGGATTTCACCCAGCCGGAACTTGGCTTTTAGGTTACCCAAGATAATTAATCATGTTTGGATAATTTTCTCGCTCACTCAAGTAGGTTGTTCTTATTAATAGTAGTTGGCCGCCATGATTTGGCCTTGGGTGTCATTTAAGGGGAAATCCGAGAGCTTGTTCGTTCGATCCAGCTTGCTTACTCATAGTTCTAAATTGGATCCCGGTGAGTTTTGAGGTCATTTTGGTCGCCTCAAAGAAATCAGCCATCATTTGTTATCATTCTCTCGGCGGAGAGTCCAGTCATCTCAGACTCCCCATTTTAGTAACATGGACAAAGTACGTTGAAGAAGAAGAACAAGGCTGTTTTTGTTTGTCTGGGCTTGCTTTATGACGAAGCAGTCTCATTTTCTCAACGGGTTTTCAGAGATGATGGTGTGATATGACAGGGTCCGGGAGGAGTCTTCATATCACCTTAAAGAGAGAGACCCGAGTCGTGTTGTTAGGTAGGTCCCAGTGAGAGATGCAAGGATGCCCCCAATGCTGGACACTAGGGTCACAAACCTAGCCATGGACGGTGTGTTCTTCTTCACCTTATTCTCAATTCTCATCGAGTCGTGTGGTGGCTCTCCGTGTCTGGTGCTCAACTTGGTCCAAGTCTCATTCATGCCATCATTCATGTGGACGTTCTTGTAAAAGGCTGGTCTCACGAGAAGTCGAGATGCAAGAAAGCGAGGTACGAGGTGCGAGGTGCGAGATTGGAGAGTGAATTTCATAATTCCTTGGAAGTCCATCCACACTTCGGATTAAATGTAGTGTCATGCCTCAAAGATCCCGCCTTTCTGAAAGCGCCTGTCCCGCACAATGAAATGGAAAGTGTTCATAAAGGCTTTATTTTTGGCTTCAATTGCTAAATCTGACAATCAATTTATCATCGAAAACTGTTTGTTTTTGCCACAAAGGCGATTGCAACAGTTGATGAACATGTCGTTTGGAAATGCATTTCGGCCCAACAGGTCTGATAGATGTCGTTTGACTAACGAGCCGAGCTTTCTTATTCATGGTTGACTGTAAATCTCATCAGGAAAAGCGACCAGAAATCGACCGACTCTCATCCAGGACTCGTCGATCGTTCGTTTCGTTTTTCGTTCACCTCAGCCGTGACCGTTACTACTTCCATCACCTGACTTAATTACAAAACTCAACATCTAGGGCGGTTTTAAGACGTGCATCTTTAAAAAGCGCTCGTCAAAATCTCTGGCTTTGAAAATGGTGCAATCAAGGTGGACGAGTAAACATGGTCTACATGTACAGCAATGTGCGTGTGTGTTTGTGTCTGTGTATATACGTACAGTATGGTACATACATAGTGTACGAGTACCAATACACACACGTCCATACGCACGTATAGGTGGATGGGCAACTTATGAGTGTATTTCCCATGAAGAGAAGACGAGTTCGAGTTGAGAAAGATGGAGTCAGTGGTTTGAGAGGCTTCGATGAACGTGACTTCCTATGGTTGGGTTTCAAGCTTCTCATATTGTTCTCGTTTGCTCTTGAGTTGTGATACTTCTGGGTTGGTTTACACGAATCTTCAGTTTATTATTTTGCCTTCCATTCTACTGATTGATGTGTTTGGGGGAGACGTTTGCCAAGAACCCTTTCCTACCAATGCAATAGGTTCATAAGCATTTCGTCGACCCATTGGGCAAGAGAGCAAGTTCCTCAAATACTTGGAGCCCTGTCGAAACAATCCGTTATCGCCACTCGTTCCCAAGGATCTTTTTCTCAGTTTTCAACAAGTATGTTTCGGAATTTCTCTTGTCCCAATTGAAGCAATGGCATTTCTCCTTCTCTCTTTGTCCAATCCAACCATATGAGGCATCAATCTTGACTGACAGAGATTTCTACCGCATTCTACATATGGATCTAATCATACTAACACTTGAGTCAACAGTGGAGTCGCATTCTCCGCCAAATCCAAAATGGACATGGCACAAAAACTGAGTCAACACACCAAGTGTGTCGACAACTTAATAACCCATCTCGCCTTTCCAACCTCGTTGAAACCATTGGCAAGGTAGTGTGAAGCAAGTGAGATGAGGATCGGCGCTTGAGCAAGAAAATGCAAAATGGTTGCAGACGAAGTCATCACAAATCAAGGAGTGCCTCATGTTCGTGAGGATCTTGATTTAGGCGCCGTCCAGGAGTTTGGCACACCAAGAACATATTCATTAACTTCATTGAAAATTTGCATCCACCTCATGGGCGCTTGCATACACATGGGCAGTTGGCGGTTGGCGGTTGGTGGTTCGTTCGTTTGTTCATTCGTTCGTTCGTTCGTTGGTGGTACTCGGCATGGCCCACTTTTTGGAGTCATACCGTCAAGCTGAGAAAAGGTTCTTATCATTATTATCACCACTACAAGTTTATAGTGTAACTGCTAAACCAAAGATGATGACGGTGATGATGATTGCGAAGGAGTACTACCTACTTCAATGCCTACTACACAAGGTATGCTCGACAGTGGTAGTAATTCATTTCATTGTGAAATCGAGCAATGAGCGAGCAAAGGAAGTTGAGCCAGCTACTTTTGATGAGTGTTCATCATCCAGTACTGTGGGCCATGTCTGGTCTGAAGCGAGATGACAGAGGGTTTGGAAGGAAGGCTTGGATTGCTTAGAGTCTGGAACAGGACCTGCGAGACAATCGGGATTAATTGGTCACAAACTGGCTTGATGGCCTGAATTGCCAAGCGAGTTTAGTTTGCCCAATATACATTATATCTCGAAGCACTTGAAAATTGTTGGGTACATGGAACACAGAGAGAGAAGCTAAGCCAACCCCGTATCATGTCCAGACAAGGAGTCTTGGAAGCATGACTCTGTCGCTGAGTTTGGTGGGCTTTTGACTGGTTGGTTGGATGGTTGGTCTGGGAACGCTGGCTTGTGATGCATCTGTGGAAAATTATGATGATTACACAGATAACATCCTCGGGTTTTCTGACTCACTTGCAGATGGAATAAAGAGACTCGGTTTCTGTTCGGGTTCGGTGTCGTCTTGGTGTGATTTCAGGCGGGTGGGGGGACTGCTCCAGAACGGACCAGATCCCTATCATTGGGCTTGACAGTCAAAGTACATTTACATCAACCACTTCACACGCATATCGACTCATGCTTTAGCCCAATTCTAATGAGACACGGCGTATGGAGGAGCATGGGATGTACTTGTTCTTGGTCGATTGGGTTAATCATGTCTGTTTGAAACGAATCGCCGACGAGGTCACGAGTTGGTTTCTCTCTTGACAACCACAGATCATTGGGATGATCCAAAAGCATCGATTTCTTGCCAAAGTGAAACTTTCATGGGTGATTCGCTTGATGTTCAAGCTTGATGGACGACCTGCGGAGGACTTTTGAATGCATCAAGATGATCCAAGAGGAATCACACCGAGATGTAAGAATGGATTGCAAAATCACACCTCTCATCTATTTGAGCTGCATTCTAGCGCTTGGAAATCAATCTTCATTCATGGTTTCTCATGTCCTCAGTGATTTGTGGGCTATAAATGGACGACGAAACTCCCAGGAAGGGACACTCTCCATCATATGTGAAGACCTACATTTTCAGTTCATGATGGGATAGCGAAAGAGTAGTCATACATTTTGAAGTTCTGACTTGGCTTGGCTTGGCTTAGTGTGGCTTCTCTTTGAATGGTACCACCAACGCTGTTGCCTTGACCCATAAAAACGTGTGCCATTGTCCAGAGTCTGTCTGTCCAATGGCTAAGACGTCAACGATCGAGTAGGCCCTTCAAGCGGGCCAGCCTTTGACAGCTGCTTGACAGTCCGTTTCAAACCTGTTGATTTTCTCTTCCCCCTGCCCCCCCCCTGGTTCCAGCTGTTGCCAGCATACCATTTACCATTCCAATGTACTCCTCAAAGCTCAGCCAACAGCTTAAGTGCACACTGCTACTTTGATGTCGATGAAGTACGTGCAGCAACACGAACATGCCAACCGTAAAACACTGGTGGAGTTACTAAGAGCAGTGCTGTCTGCCCCACGTGAAGCGAAGACGATCAAGAAGATGATAACTTTCGCTTTCAGTGCAATGTGCATGATCAAACTTTCAATTGTTGAAAGAAATGTCGCCTTGACGTTTCAAAATTGGTCTTAAAGCGCCTCGAAGGGGATCTTGTCGGATGATGTAACGCCATCTTAAAGATCCCACAGATCCACCAACACTTCCATCTCCATGTTTTGAACAATAAGTACCCTGCAGAATGGAGATGCCTGTGCAATTGGGAAACGACTCGGTCTTAACAAGCCTTGACGGGCAAAGGCGATGAAGATCTTTTTACCCGTAGTCCCTGGTGATTTTTTTTTCATGCTAAACTAGAAAAGCATTATAATAGTCTTTTAGGGTCTCTCGACCGGCAGCCACTATGACAAGGGATCAACTCATTCTCTAGGGCAGCATTGTAATTCCACGTGTTTTGCCTAGATAAGTAACGGGATGGTGTATGAGGCAAAAAGCACCCTTCACCCTCATCTGAACGAGAATGTTAAATGCGCCTCGACGCAACCCATTTTATGGTCCGAAATGATTACGATGATGATGAAGTCCTTGACCCAAAGGAGGTGATGGAACCCCACTGGGATTTGCGTTTTGCCACAAGGGTTGTTGGAGAGATTAAAGAAAATGATCAGACAAGACCTGAATGCTAAGAGATTAGCAAAAAACGTGGATGGTCGAGGTAGAACTAAAGTTTTTCTATGAACATACGTTAATGCCCTGGGTCGTTTCGTTCTTTTGGGTGTAAAGGTAATCAACATTTCGTCCTCTTTTAACCAACTTTCCTCTCAAGAATGTCTCCATCCATGCCTTAGGCTTTAAAAAACTGGACAGTCCTTATAGGAGCGCTAGTGGGCATCCTTGACAAGAAGCCTTGTCACCATGCTTGCCCGGGATGTGGAGGGGGGGGGAGGACGAACGCTCTGAGACGACGATACATATGAAAAGCCCGAAGAAGGATGTAAGTAGTCAGTCAGTCAGTCAGTCAGTCAGTCAGGGGTCTGTCTGCCCATTGAGGCCGCGTGCATGTGGCCTCCTGGTCAAAGGCGACTTCTACCTATCTATCCATCAATGGAAGCTGACCAAACGCCAGGTTCATGGGCTTCTTCATCTTCTGCGTTGTGCTCAGGCCGGGCCAGCAGATCGACCAACATCATTATAAGCCCCGCACTCTCCTCTCACACACTTGCTCATCACCCGGGAGCACAGCCATCGGAATCGGAGAAAGGGAGCCAAAAAAACCTATCCGCCTTGGGTCGCTTCCGACCAGATTTGAGGACCTGAATGGAATATGAAGTGGCCAGAAGAGGAAGGAGAGGAGGAGGAGGAGAAATGGCAATAGGAATTGGCAATACTAAAACCCAAGAGGATTTAAATTGAAGCCTATTTTTCCTCGCTATGGTATGAGGGGCCAGTCACTCCGGGGGCGTTATTCCATTGGTATTCAAGTTCGATCAAATCATCGGACATTGATCAACGAGCGATGGCAGGGAGCTTTTGTTTATGGGTCTCTTTGAAGTCTCGGTCGTCCTGGATTTTAGCATGCTCGTTCCGTTATTGATATTAGTCATCAATGCGTAGGTATTAATCAATGAGCCGATCTAACAATCGATGAGAAGAACCAAGTCAGCTAGAAACACTCGGCTCCTGCCCATGTGCCCATCCCTTCTTGTTCTTCTTGTTCTTCTTCTTCCCCCCCCCCTCCTCCGCCTTCTTCTGGTTCATGCCGTCGTCATATTCGGAGTGTTCGTCGTTCTCTTCGTCTTCAACTTCGTTTTCGTCGTCGCCTTCCTCTTCATCATCATCATCGACATACTATGTAGTCTATACTATACTACGAATGGGGCTCAACAGGCCCTCCGAACTCCTGATATCAACTTAGGAGTCTCCCAACTTTCTCCTCCGCTTTGGCCTCTTCTTCTTCTTCTCCTCCTCCTTCTTCTTCTTCTTCTTCTTCTTCTTCTTCTTCTTCTTCTTCTTCTTCTTGTTCTTCCTGCTCCGCCAACCTTTTCATTCGTCCCTATGCACTGAGACTTCCAGTTTGCTGCTAGATTTTGCCCAAAATCGCTTGAACGGCAGCGATACCCCCTACTACCTCAGCATTTCAGCAGATCCTCACATGTGTAAGGGAACACAAACCTCCTCCTGCTCCTCCTCGTCCTCCCCGTCTTCTTCGTCTTCCTCCTCCTCTGCGTCTTCGTCATCATCATCATGAGCTTCTCGCAGTGCCATTCACCATCACACACCATTCCACTGTTACCTACGGGGGAGCTTTGCAAAGTTTTCGGGATTTTGGCGAAAGAGCGTTGGAATTCCATCTCCCCAAATTCCTACCCAAGGCGGATCAAGGGATATGGAGTAAAAAATGACACTTTGGCATGTGACTGACTGCCACTAGCCCGGCATGAGGCCGGATCACCATTTTCTGAGCTCTTTTTTGGCTCGATCTCGTGATCAAGTTCAATTGAATTGATGAGCTCATGAATAACTCGAACATCTCTGTGACCGGGCACGATTTTCCAATTCAGATGCCATAGCTTTTATCTCGGACTGTCTATCTTGAACAACCAACCCTTCCTTTGATCATTCGTTTTCCATTACTCCGCGAGACTACTCACTCGTCATAAGCGGTAAATATCAAGATGACAGGAGGCTTTTTGGCCATCTCAGGTCCTGTCAATGGGAGCAAAAACCCAAGGACAACAATGAAACGTACAATGTTCTTCGGTGGTGGGTGAACAATTCCTCATTTTAATGCGAAGTAGTTGAGCACTTGATCCTAAATGACGTGGACGTCACTTGAGGGTTGAATCCCATCTTAAACTAAGAGAGAAAGAGAGACAAGATCCCCCCCCCTCCTCTCCACCTTCTCTCAAACCTTCCTACTTCTCAGCGATTTATGAAGCACCACATAAATTATCAAGATAGCTGCTCTTCTTTCGCTCGTTGCGAAATCTAAAAAGCGGAGGCACTAAAATATCCAAGAATTTCTTGACCCGTTTCGGTTCGGAAGATGCATCGGAGATGGCTTTTCCGTGGGAGTACCTTGACAAATACGTAGGTGACAACGCCGACCTCAGATCCTTGTCAAACTGGCTTTTCTTCCCCTTGCCGGCCAAAGATGCCCGGATGGAAAGACGGAGAGTAATGGAGAGGAGACGAGAGGAGAGAGAGAGAAGGAGGTATCCCGCTGATCGAACGGGGAAAAGAGTCATGTCGAAGCTGCTGCTTCTACTCCAATCACTATTATTGTTGTTGTTGTTGTTATTGTTGATGATGTTGAAATCGGTAAGAAGATGAGCAGTCTTACAACTCTAAACTTTCATCTTTCATTGCATGTGAGGGCATTCCATGGACAAAATGAATAATGAGCCTATTAAGAGGTACTTAACCAGGCCTCGACAACTCAGGTAAAAGGGTCAGCATCTTCGCTCGCTCAGGTCATTCCAATTGAGAGTTTTGACAAATCTCCCGTAGACACACACACTACCAGATTTGTCCCAACCAAAGGGACGGACCGAGATTATTTAGGATATATTTCCCCCCCCCCAAAATTTATGCTCGTGCGAATGGAGCGATATTCATGAATATAATTGCACTCAGGCTCGCCATTTCTTTCCGTTTTCGAGGAATGTGACAAAGTGTGATTGGGAAAATGGCTCTGTGAATCATCTTTCCTCGTCAAGAAAATTGGACCTAAGCACTTGATCTTTAAAGCCCCGATGAGGTTTCTCCTCCACCCAGACCGTCAGGAAATGGCCGGGCTCTTCTTGCCAGGGTTTTTTCTTCCCTACCCAGGGTTTGTGGGATGACTTTTTTGATTTGTATGACGACGACCACGATGATGGAGAAAGAATGGCAGTGGACATCTAGTCAAACAAACTGCTCTAATTGTGAAATGTCATTCCCCATGATTTGACAGAATTCCCGGGAATGGATGACTTTGAGGAGGGCGGACTCGAGCAGATCAGAGGAGGAGCTGTTAGTAAATACGACACTGCACAGTCGTCAAAGAAGTACTTCAGATCATCACAAGGCAAAACAAAAACTCGATCGTGATGTCTCCAAGTGCGAAATAGGCCGCTTCGAACCACAATAATTGGGGACTTGGAGAAAGTAGATTGTGTTCAAGTTGACCACCACTTCAAATTAGAGGATTTTGGCCAATTAGCCTTTTTTGAAAAGGTGGAGCAGAGAGCTATTTTAGGCATTTCTTCTAACTTCTCGTTAGTCAGAGGCTTGATTTCAAAAGAAAGGGAGTCTTTTGGTGCAGTCCTACATTCCTACTTCCTCGTTCACACACCTTTTCAAATTTACTATTTGAATCGATTGGATGCCTCATAACTAGGTGGGGCAAATAAATAAATACCCCTTCTCATTCTCATTCATTGGGCTTTTTGTTCTCAAAAGAGTACCTGTGTTATGATATTGTGACACAGTCACTCCATTATCTCAAGTAACGTCATCGGTTTAGGATGATATGTTTTCATATTCGAGCATCATGTCGTGTCTAGACTACTTTTGAAAGGGCCCCACTTTCCCATGGTCATTATTGGTTGGTGATAACTCGACATGCGACGGCCACTTTGCAGAAGATGAGGCATTGCCTCGTTGACCCGGCCACAATTAAAGCCAGGCCTTCGTCTTCTATTCTAAGACTTTCGCTGATTGGTATTCAAGTGGTGGTGTGGGATGACCAGTAAGTGGTTTGCCTGGGCCGCTCATTCACACACATACCAAGCAAGCAAGCATGAAAATGCTTGCTGGCTGGCTGCTCAACATCTTGAACGAATACGACGCTACGTTTGCTCTTAGCCACTTGGTTTTGGCCAACCAATAAGTGTGTGTGTGTGTGCGTGAGTGAGTGTGTAAGGGGGAGAGAAAGAGAGAGAGATTCTTTTTGGTTCATTGCTTGCCAGCTTCCCTTATCCACAGCTTCCTTCTGGCCGTCATCTTTGGTTAGAATCTTTTTTGACGCGATAGTAGCCCACGTTCGTTCGTCGTGAAGTCTGGCGAGCCGAGTGCGGACGGACCAGTCACTTCACTCCTTGGCGAAGGCGGTGGCAGCGGCGGCGGCGGCAGGTTAGAAGGATGCCAATGGCCAAGCTCTCTCGGGGTTTTCTATCCATCTTGACCTACATTGAAAGGTCCAGCTCCTTTTTGAAGCCGTCGGTAACAAAATGATCAGACTGGCCAGGCGGGTCCGCAATTCCTGGAGCTCACTTCAAAGACGAGGAGGCCATGGCCGTTTTTGCAATGACCAACTCCCCTCCCCCCTCCCCACTCTTCTCTTGCTCACAACAAGTTCAATGGAACGTTGGTCTGTTTTAATGCGGAAAGATCGGGATGATTGATAGATTGCCGCCCAACCTCACACGACGGATTGGGAGTTAGCTTTGTTTTACAATCGAAATTAAAGAGCGGTAAAACTGCAGCCTCATCTAATCTTACTACGACTCCCCTCCCGATGCTCTTAAGAGCCATCAGGAGTCCTGAAGCCATGGGAAATCGGATCAAGTCAGCAAAGTCACGGCCACCACTCGAGAACAGTGTTTCTACCATTCTACTTGTAGCACTAAGTTATAGTGGTATGTCCAGTAGAGGTTGGAGCATCGTCCATAAGCGGCAATAAAAGCACATTTATCACGTCAATTCACATCCAGAAGAGCTCCCCAAACTTGTTTACGTTAAAAATGCGATTCACTCAAACGAACGGTACTTTAAATGCAAGGACTTTCAACACTTACACAAAGTGAAAAAAAAGGTGCGCTAAAGTTCTATTCTAAACCATCTGAACCATGGCATGTTGTGGCGACATGAGTTCATTTCCCACATGTAATGGTACCTCTCCAGACCGAGTTTGAATCAATTGGTGATTAGGATAATGATCCATCGCGTCTCCCTGATCGTGATCCATTAATAAAAAAACCACATTTCAGGCCATTGCAGTTCTGCATTCATTGCTACCATTGACTCAATGAAGCACATTCTATTTCTCAAGTGCAAATCACTATTAGTGCTTCCACTGAGCCCAATGGATCTATTTTAAAGCTATTAAAATGCGCTTCAACTTGAAAGTCATGGATTTAGATTTGAGACTTGAAACTGGGAAACGTACGTAAAAAAAGCAGATGCCACAAAATTAAGCGCGGAGTGGGAACGAAATCACGAAAATGAGTGCTTCAGGCCAAATTGAAGTTTGTAGGAAAACTCAGAGGCCTATTTTAAATTCCTTCCATAACCAACCACACACTCACATCTTCCTACCCCTAGAACAGGCTGACAAAGCGTAGGATGGCTCAATCGTCTGCCGTGTAAAAAGGACGTTTCATTGGCCATTCAAGATTTCGCGATGTCGATTTTTGGATACGATTGAGAAAGGAGTAAACAAGCCACTGCCAGACCTGCTTTTGGGCAAAGCTAGGCTTGTCCAGAATTAGAGTCATCCGATCGACTCGAGTATATGAACGTGCGTGATCTGTGACTTCAGAATAGCCCGTTAAGCCGCCTGTCTGGATTTATTGAATAAATTAGCCACATGGAGCTTTTTCCAACACTCTCACCATCGCTCGACACACTTTTGAAAGCCATAAAATTTCCACCATTCGACTATTCCAGTGCGAGCGGCATTGGTTAATTATCATTATTACTTCTTGATTGAATTTGTGGATACAAGACGGCATTCCACAATCTGGATGACTCGGTCGTTCCGTCATTTGAATAAAGTCATTATTCGGAGGTGAAATTGATTTGGATCCTGCCAAATCGAACCTCCCCACAAGTCAGCAAGGTCACCGAGGCTTGAATCGAAGTGTAAGCAACGAAAGAACTACACATTGCTCCAGAACTTTTGAAGCGAAAACGGCGACAATATCAGGGATTTATTGTCTACGTAGATCTGGTGCTGAAATGGAGCTCTTGCCAGGCCTTGAATATAGGCATATTTGGAGCTTCGAGAGCGAGCCAAGTTGTGGTGTGACAGGAGTAGTAGTAGTAGTAGTACTTGTAGTAGTGGAAGTAGTGAGGTGGTAGTGTTAAAAAAAGAAAAGGTAAAGTGGTGCTGTGATGGTGTGGTGGTGTGGTGGTGGTGGTAGTGGTTGTGTTGAGAAATTCTAAACAGGGCTCACATTCATGTGCGGAATTGGTTGGCTGGTTGAGCAGAAGTTAATTGCGAGAAAAGTCAGCTGAAGGAATTGGCTGTGGGTGTTGAGTGGGAGAATGGTGGTGCAAGGATGCTCATCACCATCAGCTTCATCCTTCTGTTCCTACTAGTGCTCTTGCTCGAGCTCATCTCGGGTGACAAAAATAACTCTTCCATGCACACACACTGTGCCGAACTGAATTATGTTCAGAACTTCTTTTGACTCTTTGTCTTTCTCTTCTGTCTTCCCAGGAATCGAACAGTTCATAAATTAATCGGGTAGAAAATTGGACCCGATGCGACTGCAGACACAATTTGGTCGTGGGTGATAGTCTCCAATTGATACTGACTTTTGATGCGTGCACTATCAAGATGGAACTGAAACCTAGTTTTCCACCTGATTTGACATGAAATTGATGTGTCTAACCGGTTTTCTCCATAAGGGAAAAGAATCGCTTTCCAAATCCCCCTCCGTAAAGGCGCACATAGGCGTACATACGTACAGTCAGACACACATCTGGATTGTGGGCGATCATGAGCACTTAACATGTTCATACGATTACTGATCTTAAAGCTCTTACAGTAATGTCCATGAAATGAATGACATCCCACGTCGCACGTTGCGGGGCGAAGAGTTCAGTTCTGAATATCCAGTTTTCCCAGCAGATATCCAATGTACGTACATAATTGGTGTTTCAAGTGAACGGTGGTTTGGAAGACCGCCGCAAATATGAAGACTGTTGGACGGAGGAAAAAAGTAATGAAATGTCCCTGGAAGGCAGACCAGAAAACCACCAAAGTTGCTCTAATTTTAGGTGAAGTTGAAGAAGTGATTGGAATGAATGGCATAATCATTCAGCTTGGGAAACAAGCCGTTTGCATCGAATGCAAAGGAGCACCAACATAATTCTGGCTAAGCACCGCTTCAAGCTAGATTGATTGGATGATTTCTCCGCCACTGGACGACTGAGCTACTGAGCTTTTGCCGGGAATTCTCCCAAAAGCGAACAAAATCAAGCAAGCCAGGGAATGGTATCAATTTTCGTTTTCTTGGATTTCCTCGTGGTCAGATCACCATTATCATCATCACGTTCGGACCATAAAATGTACACGGCACAACCCAGGGACTGTCACTGAGGCAGGCACACATGGGATTTCGCCGGGGGCAACATGAGCAAAATAGATCTGTCCAAGTTTCGACGAGCATTCAGACTGAGTGGCATATCAACTAAGACATACATCATTACCCGCCAATATTCGTCGTAGGACGATGATCAATATCATAGAAACCAATTACAACATGTGCGAGCTTGCTTTTACTTATAATAAGTTGGCATCAATGAGGTGAAGGGCAGACTTTCCTTCAATTGGAAATGTCACGTCGCCACTTTCAACATCAGACTCGAACCAAATGTATGCAGTGCATTGGTAAAAACAGAACTACTGTGGAAAGAGCAGATGGCGTTTTTTCCAACTCTCAAATGTGGGATATTCTTTTTCCTCTTCTGGCCAGTGAGAAGAGCTTGGTGAGAAAGAGTCTTGCCAGATACTATGGACGACGAAATGATTATGATGATGACAGTGGCATTTTTTCCACTCGGGATCCACATGAAAATTGATATGGACAGACGGATAAAAGGCATTTACTACACATTCTTTGCATTTTAGAGGATGACGCCCGAAAATATGCATATGACAGGCAAACACCAATGACAACGACAACAACGACAACAACAATCATAATATTCAAAGCCCTGACTGGAAAGTCATTCCCGACCAATGAATCATGGATATCAGGATATCAGAGAGATTGAGTGGAGGGGAATGGGAAGGAAATCACAGAGAAAGTGCAGATTGGGAAAAAGTTGCCAAAGAGGATCCCGATCGAGAGGGATAGTTGTTGGTTTTTTTTGTCGTGAGACTGACCTGTTACTGTAGCGTCGATTTGCACGGACGAATCCGAAGTTGGGAGTTCAGATCGTGTTTTGCCGCACCTGAAGTGTCGGCTCCCTTTAGACAAGGGGTAAAAGTTGGACGGACTGTCTTGTCGTGCAGGAGGGTCGAGGGTCAATCGTCCAGGGTATATTTCACCTGTTCACGGAAAATATGATCGAATCAGTCACTGGAAACGGACGGATGTCTCCTCACTAGATCTGTGTGATCCTAAAAAGAACTGGACAATCGAAACTTCTCACTGAAAGACAATCTGCACATCAGTTGTTAAGGATCCTTCATATGGACAAACCACGTCCTCCCCTCACAGACAGTCGATGAAACTGAATCAGTTTGAAGCAAGCCGGGGAAGAGCCCGGTAAAAGTGAATTGATGTGTGAGAGTGATCTTACTTCTTCTTCTTCTTCTTCTTCTTCGACTACCACCACTACTACCCCCAGTTCTTCCACTACTCATTCAGTGGGTGAGCGAGTGAGTGGGTCCGGAGTGGCCTACTAGCCGCTTCAAGGGTCTTACAACCATAGACGGCCCCTATGCAGAGTGCAGAGAAATTTTCCTTTCGTATTCCCTCCAGGCACTCAGTCACTGAGTCAGTAGGCAATCGGGGCTCTTCTAGGTCTCTTGGCTTCGGGCTTCTCACAGCTGGAGTGAGCAATCTTATGCCTGAACGTCTGTAGGTACGAATCCACCAATGTGCCTCTCAAAGGGAGCACGAGGGGGGTTGAGAGTCGCAAATATGCACACAACATACACATACACATGCACGCACTCAGGGCTAAGGACTCTCGAGCCTTTCCAAGATGGCCATGATCAGACCAGGAGCGAAGGGCAGGGGCGAAGGGCAGGGGCGAAGAAGGCGGGTTGGTAAGGCGGGTTCTTCGGTGGCTTAGTGGGATTTCGATGGTTCATGCAGTTAAGTAGCTAGGTCTGAAAGTATTTCCATTCAGTTTCTATGCAGCTCCCTCCAGCACTCACTCTCGATCTCGGTTGCGGAAAACAGCAATTCGCTTGATGGTGAGCGAATCAGGCAGGCCGGTGCCGAGAAAGATGATGATGATGATGATGACGATGATGGGCATGGTGAGACTAAGATGATGATGATGATGATCATCATGTATTTTGGCGCGGGTTTGCGTATGTAGGTTAGTAGTGACTTGAACGCACGCCCGACGCCCGCATCCAATCGAACCATTCATGTTAAAAGACTGGATGGAGTAATACGGAGACGGAAAGTCCACTCTTATGATGAACTCTTAGGCCTGCTTCGTCGCCTACCTAAAACAAAACCACATACTGTCGTGGAACGTCGGTACTTCGAGCCACATTGCTACGGTCTAGACCAATAATTTATTATCATGACACTTAATCTCTCCCTCAATCAAGCTGATCATGGAGTCTCCGACTTTTGCAAGCACCTCAGATCAATCATTTACTAGGATAATTAGGTGACAATTTTGGTTTCGCTACTGATATATCGCGGCAAGGCACCTCAACTCACTCCCACTCATTCATTCCGGACAGATGAGCTTCTCTTTTTGGTCAATCGTCTTTCTCTCTTTCACCTTCGGCGAGTCTTGTTCCATGGCCAGCACTCACACCCAAAAACCGAAAATTCAACGCCAATGTCAAATTGAGTCCGAGCTCACTGGTAAGCCATCGATTTCTCCTCAGGGCCTCATTCCTGTCATTCCTGAATTGTTCTCGGGTTTTTGATAGAACCTACCAAGATATAGACATGTCAATGGTCAAAGTCCATTAGCCTTTGGCAGACTTCCCACCAAGCTCTTCCATCTTTCCGAGGGCCTCCACTATGAACAGTATATGGGAGAGTACAGAAGAATGCGGAGGAAATTCGTTTTTAGTAGAAGAAACATTCGACTTCACACTCGGCTCTCTCTCTCTTTCTCTCTTTTCTTTCTTTCAAATACACACACATACCTAGATTGATCGGGGGTAATTTGTTCCCGCTTTGGAGAAACCCCTGCGACTTCTTGCGCCTTATTGAATCAACAATGAGACGTTTGATCATGTTCTCAATCTTGGTTTCCTCGTTGTTTTTTTAAACAATGCAATCGACTTTGGGCGTGATCCAATATAATAAGAAATTCTCGACTTTATCTGGAAAAACTCATCAGATCCTCCTCGTATATCACACCCTTCAAATTAGTCTTCTCATTCATACATGACCAACCACGGAGTCAATCGCATTCATTCTCCGGATCGTCTCGTTCACGGCCGAAAAAAAGAGAGCGACCCCAATCCGACCGGGACACAGGCCTCTATAAATGCCACAAGAAACTGACCAAATTATGGCGATTAGCCGGTAGGCACAGTGCCTACCGGGGGGCTCCTCAGAGTCTATTTCACATGCAAAGTCGTTCGTTCTTCGTTCAACTAAGTTCAACGGAGCGGTCCAAATCTTGACGCTCATTCACTTCACAGATTCTCCTGGCCATCGGTGGAGGGAGGGAGTCCATTGGTCGGGGGCGATTGAACGAGGGCATGAAGGAATGTTAAAAAGGTCCTGCAAACCGTTACCTGATCGCCAATCTGGGAAGATACGAGGGAAACGCGGATTTTCCATTGCCACAAGCCCACAAAGTCAAGAAAATCCGGTCTGCTGTCACTTTGCCAGCTCTTTTTTGCTGACCCAAACAAACGAATGTTCGGAGCAGGAAATTGGCGGAATTCTGGAACTCAGGGTTACTGCCACTTGATGAGCAGGTGGCGGTACATACGGTGGATGGGTCGGTGGACGTGGAAGTAGGCTGCTTTGACTGATCCATCCAGGATATTCGTCATTGAGGAATGCTGATGGTGGAAGTTGATTCATTCAAACGGATTGGTTCATCAAGAACAATTGGGGTCTTGTTGAAAAAACGATATCAAACATACGGTACATGCACCGTGAAGCAATACGAGCATTGTCTAACCAGTTGACAAACTGCAGCACGACAAAAAAAAAGAAGTTGGATAGAAAAGGATCTATGTATATCCTTTCCCATCTTTGGTTTTAGGTTGTAGATAACGATTACCTGAAGCTTAGCGAGATGGTTTGATGCAATCAGGTGATGAAGGTATGTGAATTTTGTCCAGATGATGGTCCGTATTTACCAAGGCTTTAATTGGTGAGACAATCGTATTCAAACTAAATCCTTCGGCTCGTTCTACTCTGAGTTATGCCTCTCAATGAAATGTCCCATACCAAATGGACAACCAATGACGACCAGACATTTCCGAAGGAAACCATCTAGGCAAACATCTATTCTTTGTGGCGTGTTTACCTTTAAAAAGAAACTCGAGATTCCTTTTGTGAAAGGACGGTGCTTCAAGCGGTCCTGAAAACCGCTTGCTAGCCAACACTTGAAATCTGTGAAGGAATCTCCCTCCACACCCTAAAAGTCTCGTTGCTCTTTGGTAGATTGTGATTTGTGTGTGGCGAATTAATGAATCTACCGAGCGGCTGAATGGTCCTAAGCTGCACGGCGTAATAAGAGATGGCATGGTTGGTAGGTATTAAGCAAATGACACTCCATTCGAAGTGGGTATCCATGCGTTCGTTGGTCTTGTATGAAAATTGTCTTGAGGCTTGGTTGGCGGCCACCGCCGGTGAGTGACATATGTTAGCATCTCCAGGAATCTTAATCACTATCCTCTTTGGCAAAATCCAACTACCATGCAAAGAAGGTAAAACTACTGTCCGTCCACGAGACACGGCAAGGTCTTCTGATATCGAATGGAACCGCAAGTTTTCGGTTTGGATATTACATCAATCTGAGGGAAAACCGTTCGTTAGCGTTCGTTAGCGTTGATCTGTGATGACGGGCGGATCACTTGTCCTTAGGGTGTCAAAACATACCCAAATGCTGGATCGAGGTGGCTATCAAGTCCGGAGATCTTCTCCAAACTGGAAACACTCACTTTCTCTCCCAGTTACAACACTTGTCTCATGTGCTAGTGCATACCTAATAGTAGTAGTGGTCCGTGGACGGACCTACTCACAAGAGCTTCTGGGTGAGTAGTGGTAATTATGCATTTCCCTGAATTGGTCTTGACATTTTAATACACCTTGTCCATCTCTTTCGGGAGTTCGCTCCAGAGATGTCCGGGCCACTGGCAAGCTCACAATATTATGATTATCTCCCCCCCTCATGACATCATGATTAAGTATAAACGGGACATAAGTAGTTCGACATTCTTGAGCAAGCTCCTAAAAGAGTACCGAGAAGTAAGCAAGAGGCACAACAGCCGATTTCCCGTCATTTCCAGGGTTCCCATAAATCATTCCTAATTCTGCATGCACTCGTAGCAGCAATTAAAACCACGGTAGCTTCTTCAGTGCTAGGCTTTATGTTCGGAGTTATTAACCACCCAGTGATGGTGCTTTGGGAGAGGCAAGCTAGCTATATGCAAGTAAGGCTGAAGGATAGTGTACACACACTGTCTGGAATGCTCATTCTTGGTCTTTTCAATGTTCGCTTTGACGTCTCTGTGAACATTCCAGGGCAAAATGACACGCATGTTCGGTATGTAAGTAAAACTGGCCAAGAAACCCCGGTTCTGATCTCAAGTTTAAATACCTATGGGTAGGTTCAGGCAAGCAAGTATCTTTGGTGGATAACTACTTTGAACATCATCTTCCAAGGAGGACGAACCAGAGTGACTTGGTTCCCTTAGTCGCCTTCTAAACATGAAAGATGAAAGATGAATGGTGTTGGTTGTCGTGGTTCCTGAACTTCACCCTGCTGTTTGAGCTCATAGTCAGTCGAGTTATTTATGGACCCTTGTTCTCTAATTCCTGTAACAATTGGGATTTCATCTTATGCAAATGTATCGCTAAATGAGCTCACAGCTCCTCGCTCGTCGTTCTTCGTTCGCTCCTCGAGTTCTTGATCATTCCCAGCCTTGAACTTTCTGTTTCTCTCGAATCTATTTTTGTGGTGGTGGGATCTGGATGACGGCAAGGATTTTCAGTGGACAATTTGTTCAATGATAAATTGATGATGAAATCAAAATCGGCCGCAATTTTGTCAATATGGAAAACGGATCATTAGAGCGGTCGTGCTTTTTTGTGTGAGTGTGTGATTTTCTTTGGCATGGAAACAATCACACAAGTATCCTGTTTTCCCATGGTATTTTCACATTCGAGATGCTCGAGCTCAGAAGCAGGTGGAATCATGCCTAATGGTTGAATGCCTAATGACCACTGGACAGGCTTTTAGCTGGAAAGAGATTGACAATACGAAGACGTCAAGCCATTCCATGGTGAATATCCCGCTTCTTTTGAGTCAACGTGTAAAATGTAGAGGTGACAAGCCCGTCCCATAATAAGCTAATGACACTTCATCGATTCTTGACCCTCCAGTTTGAGTTGGTGTGCAAATATAGCAAGAGCTAGGCAATATATACAATATGCTGAGGAGCGAGGAGAAATTTTCAAACTTGAATTTCGGCATTCCGACATCCCAGAGAATCGTCGAAGCAGGCCCTGCAATGCAAGGAGACGACGAAGACTAAGAAAAACGTCTTCCAACATCCGATGGTGGCACGCACACACACACACTCTCGTACTCATATGTGTACACGTACTCCAATCATGTACGACTACATGTAGCTCTTTGGTGGACGTTGGTTCACAGGTAAACGCTCTGCTCTGAGCTCTGGACGCTGAAATGAACGTCAATCGCAAAGAAGAAAAGGAAGAAGAAGAAGAAGAAATGGTTGGACTCGGTCTTGAAAGTGGTGTGGTGGTGGTGATGGTGGTGGTCAAGCGAGCATTCACTTTCAAAATTCCTTCACTTGCATGGGTGTGTATGTACGTACGTACGGACAGTAGTATGTGGATGCTGCTTTGGCTTCTTCTTCTTCTTCTTCTTCTTCTTCGTCGTCGTCGTCGTCGTCGTCGTCATCGTCATCGTCATCGGACGTCGTTGGCGTTGACGTCGGGATTGGAAATGGAATTTCGTCTTGGAGAGACAAGGCTAAAGATAATAATAATTGAAGACCGAAAAGCCATTGTGAGCTCCCCAAGATATCGGGTTTGTGCATTCTTGACCTCTAAAATAATTAGATGGAATGCGGAATGAACTTAAATGCCTCTCATAATGGGGGAGCATCGGCTTTTCTGGATTTTCATGAAAGACATGAGTATTGTGCTGAGAGCGTCTCGGCTCAATTTGAGAAAAAATGATTGAACAAAGCGAGTATTGGTTGACAATTTGCTGTAAGGAGCGGTTTTTATCATCGTTGTCATATGCTAGATGGACATTGGACACAAATAGCAGCTTACAATAAAAGATCGAATTTTTGGAAGCACAATCCAACAATGAAATTTGATGAGATACTTATTTTTGCACGACCACATTGTATTTAAATTTGAGCAAAAGTTCAATTGAGCAATCCTGCCGGTGGATATTTAAACGTACGTCATTATTACACCCTGGGGGACGGACCCCAGAGTTAGTTTCCAATTTCGTGAAAAGGCCTTTTTCCACTGATCTAGGTATTTGGCAACTTGCATGATCCTGAAGTAAATCAAAATATGATGAGAGCGACGACCTTTTTGCACTAACCACATTTTATGAGGTGAGAGTAAATTCAGATAGTAACTTGCCCAACATCCTCAAGCTTATCGCTGAGAAACTGACCGAGTGGTCGATTCTTTTTTCTAATCCCGTCAAATTTAGCATCACTTCGCTGTAGGTCCATCCAAAGCTCTCTGCCAAACATTGGCACGCAATCCCTTTACGTACGTATGTACAATGTATGGTCCGTAGTATGAGTTTTTATCCCTCGGTTAGTTGACTGGTGATGGTGGTTGGAGGAAATAGAGCTGGATTTCCAACATCTTTGTATGGCCAAGCAAAAACTCGAGCTTTCTAAGCGATTAATCAAAAGTGAGTCAAATTAGCGTTCATATTTCGGCAAACATTCGAGAGTTTCTTTAACAATGTAGAGAATGCTCTTGTATGCAGGAATTAGTTGTAAGCTCATCATGAGGTTCATTTCCTGAAAGAGAACGAGGTGGTTCACTAGGCGGGTCCAATGATGACATTTATTGTTATGGAAAATTCGTTGCACTCCGTACTTCAAAGTGGGAGTCGATTTAGTGTCGTTCCACTTGGGCTTGGGCTGACAAACCACCAACCAGCGAACGTGCAAGTGCAATGTGAACCAATACACCTCTAGTTGAATGAAATGGTTTCGGGTGCATTTCACGATGTGCGTTTTAACTGTGTTTCGTGTAATGCTAACGGTTGCCTGGAGATCAGACCCGAATTTGCCACCTACCAATTCATTGCACTCGTTGGTTGACGAGTTGGTCGATGGTTGAGCTGGTTGCCTACCGTCTCCTCGCATGGCGGGCGAAAGAAGCAATGACCATTGAAAATGCAAATGAATGAATAATTTTCGGAGAGGCCCGAGCTTATGGAGAAATTCTCAGGAACGTCACCCGGGTCAGAATTGAAAAACTTCATTCAAACTTGGCTCTCAAATTTCCTGTTTCGAATGGATTTCACCCTTCCTCCGAAGGCGTGTCCCACTACAGCCTGCGCTAAGGTAGAAGTCTAAGCGCGTACAATTCACTCGGCGCTAGAGCAATGATAATAATAATAATACCGCATGCGCTTGTAGGTACTTATTGTACCATGGAGTGTCTCAACAAGATGGGACCTCCTTCCACGCTTGGGATTAGAACTTTACCGAAGACGAAATTGTATGACAAAATGTAGACGATAGGCCTCATTTCCACCTATCTAACCATATATAGTTACCAGCTGATTTTCTTGAACCAACGATTAAACAGACGTGCCTTATAGTACAAGCTTCGTCCCACTTTTGCTGGCCTTCTGAAGCCGAAAGGGAACGTACATTACTCCGCCCCAAAAAATTTTGGTTACACAAGACTTGATGAAGAGAAACTGTTGTCTTGTGACACATTGAGTTGTGCCTACCAAGAATAATGGTGGGATTGGCCACAAAATCAGGGACTGCCTCAATATCCTCATTCCACTGCGTTGGTCGAGCCAAAGCCTCGGGACTCAACTCAAGATTTCTCGGCTCAATTTAGTATATCCTGAGTCCTGACGAAAGAGGAATTGCATTTACTTACTCCTCTTGTACATAGCGCTATAAGGAGAAGGAGCCAGGTATTGTCTCGCTGAGTCAAGAAAATTGATTCAGTGAGCTCATCAATGGGTCTTTATGAAAGAATGGGCTGGAAGTGGGTATGTATTGAAATTGACAAATCGTTTGAGCCCTCCATTAAAGGATCCCAGCAACATTCCTAATCCTCTCTCTTATCGCGTGGAAAAACAAACAGGTTCCGTTTTGTTGGGCGGAGAGGAACCTATTTTTGGGCGATTTAAATCCACCTCTCTCGCTCTCTCTGTGGCTGCTGCTACTGCTGCTTCCGTCTAAACACACGGAGTTGAAATCAACACTTTCTTTTTGGTTGGTCGGCTGATCAGCCGGTTAGTTGGTTCTTTGGTTGGTTGCTTGGTCGGTCGGTCGATTGGTCGTCATTTGACTCAGTCCCTCGCGTCTGACCGAATTCTACAAATTGGAAATTTCAGTCATTTGAGAGTAGATCTCACTGAAGATAGATCATATTCCCAAACAGGCCCGACGATGCCTGCCAATTTATTATCCCCGCGAGGCAAACGACTTGGGAGAGTTCGTTTTATTTTTTGAATCGGAAAAAATGCCAAATGTTTTCATCAGGGATGCTGATGTCGATGACTCCTCTGTCGTTTTGGGGGGAGCAGTCACGAAGTCGACCGGGTCAAAATCTGTTTCAAAGGTGCGTGTAACTGGAAGAGAGGGTTTAAATTATGAATGAACTTTGTGGAGCGCTTAGAATAGTAATGCGCGATTATGGCAACCTTGTGAGTGTGGCACTACGGCTCTGTAGGGGAGGGGTTTCAATTCCTTGAGAAACTCAATGAAAGGATGCGATTGATGATGGGAGCTTTAAAGTTTCTACAGGGCATTCATGAATTCCTCCACCTACTAGTAGTACAGTATGATGTAGACCAAAAGAGAAGGGAGGGGGTAAAGAATTGGCTCATAAAAGAATAAGAGCCATTACTGTCCGTGTGACACATCTATGTTTTGAATCCTAGATTCCGTGAAAGAGTTACGTACGACATGCATTCTGCCAGTCAATATCTCCAGGCCAGGATTCCATCAAAACCAATGGCAAGAATAGCTTCATGGATTTTGAAAAGACATCATTGATTGTTGGCTGTCTTGATTTGGAAATGAGAGCCGTTTTGCACCGATTCGCCAAAGCCCTCTCAGACCATGGCCTTGGGCTACTCATTCCTCGAAAAAAAAAGTTTCCGTTCACAACATTAAATATCTCTTTTCTGACTGACTTGGAGGCGTCTGATTTTGCACTAGCCAAATGGCCCTTAGGGCTCAAGATAGTTCTTGTGGCATTGTTTCTTAACTTGGTCGTTTCATTATTGATTTAAACTTGGCGTATGATAACTCTCCTGGTTGGCCAAGAAAAAACACAGAAGGGATCGGATTCACCACATGAACATTTCCTTCTCCTCCCAGTGGTTCTCAGAATGATGAGTTCACTTTTTGCAGAGCAAGCTTGTTCATTGGCAGAACCACTTAACAGTGAAATCTGTCCGTCAAGGTAACTTCATTGCAGAGTGCAGAAGTAGTAATAGACGTACAAGTACTCGTATGTAGTATGTGCAGTCCGAACGTAGCAGTGGAATCCTTTAGCGACAGCAGACCACCGGGTGAATGGCCAACATCTGCTTGCTCTTTTGTAACGTTGTTGGTATGATAAAAATAATGTCCAAGTGACACGTGACAAATGACAAGTTCCAACCCTTTATGCTCACTAAAGTAAGGATTTACTTCGAGCCTACTTACGTGAAAAGGCCATCATTTTGTGCCCATCTAAGATAATCGGGCATCGAGCATGACAATTGACATTGGCTCGGGATTTGATAATTAATTTCACCCAGGAGACAAGACCAAGAGGAGAAGAGGGGACGCGACGTTTAAACGACATCTAATTTAAAGCCCCTCTTTAATTGATCTGGCCATCCTCGTTCCATCGTCGAAATGGTTTTTAACTCCATCTAGCTTTATTGTTCGTCCTCGTGGTAGTGTAGCTAACTATATAGAGAGAGGAGAGAGGGGTGTCTCGCTCGAGAATTTTATGACATGTCTTTCCAGCGCATCACGTAATCCCAGGGAAATTTCCATCAGAATGGCTAAATGTGGTAAGATAAGTGAGCACGAATTGAAAGTCTCCGTCCCTGATGAAAGTGCTTCAGCCTCGTCTTCGTCTTCTGATGTGATTTGAGCCCTGACTCGAGCGTATTGCCTCCAGAAATGCGCCTTCAATTTGATTGTGGATTCACTTGGACCCTAAAAATGGGTTGGATAATTCGGAATGAAGCACGAACCCAAATGAGATTGGCCAATTGGTTTATTGGTAAAAATATAGCAATCATCGAATTTAGGAATCTCCTGTAACTAGGATCGAATTGACAATTCTCGCTACATCATTTCTAACATTGACACAGTTTGGTTTGTTGGGTTTAGGGTTGAGTATTCGGAAGGTACTGCTTCGCAAATTGTGTACAGAAATCTGGCAACACTGATCAAATTTGAGCGGGGCTAAAATGTCAACAAAGTCGGGAAATCAAAAGTGATGGTGATGATTTGGGATGAACTGGAGGCGTGGCGATTTTCAGGTGCTTTCGTGAATCAACAACAACGAAAATATGTACGTATATCTCTATAATGATTATAATCTTAAGGGGCTTATAGCGGGCTAGGTGGCTTTTTGGAGAAAGTGACAGGGTGAATAGAGTGGGTGGGTGTTTGTGGATTTTAAAGATTTGGGTGTTCAAGTCTTCATGTTGATCAAACGCAATTTCCTCTTCAAGCCCAAGGTTCCGCCTTGAGTTTCTTCCGAGCAGGTTAGGGGCATGTTTTTCGCCTACGAAACGAAGGGCCATGTTATTCTTGAAGTTTGTGCCATTCCGCAATCTGACGACGAGGCGAGGTCACCACTTCGTTCCAATGTTGGAGGGCTGTTCCAGCACAATTGGGACCTCCAAGATCCAATCGACCAATTACCTGAAATAAATAATGATGGGAGCCTCGTTACAATCAAGCCTTTATCGGTTTGGTGAGTGGGCGGTAAATTTAGATCTGTTATCTCCCAAGCCCAAAGCTATTCCGTAAAACTTGACTTTGCAAAAGATAAAAAATTACGGTCCGCTACAGCTAGAGCGTATAGCATGCATGCCTGGAAGAACAAAAGAGCTGGATCATCGATTAATATGCTGAAACCCATGCGTCATTTTCACATCTCCAGAGAATTTAACGTTTTTTGCTGAGCGAAAAAAAAACTAGCTCGAAGCCTCGGAGAATGGTGGTGGTGGTGGTGGTGGTGGCGGTGGCGGTGGTGTTAATGATGGTTGAGCATTTGCTCCTGTGTTTGAAATCGATCCATGATGCATAAATAATTATCCAGGTAGACACAAAAAATTCATTCAATCCCTGTTGGAGTTTCGCTGTGTTTCCCCCGTTAATTTGGGTTTCTCGCATTGGGGAACGAATCTGAGAATACGCAAGTCGTGAGGGAACGGATAGAAATCAATTAAATGATTACCCAACAAATCCAGCCTCTCTGCCACATTCTGGTGATCAGATACTCAACTTAATTTACGAGGAATGTATCTCAGATAGCCACCTATTCAAACCGGCAATCACTAACTTCATTTCGGTTTTCAAATTTGTCTATTTGATAAGCACCTTGAACGTGACGCAGTCATTGTTGGTTTTATTGGGGAAAATGCGACGGAAATTTCCCCCAAATGTTATGCCTGGGTTGCTCATGAAATGTAGATTGAAAATCATTGCATTCATCAAGTCGAAGGACGCTTCCAACGAAATCCGATAATCTAACCTTCAAGCAGTGCTTGAAAATTCCAGAAACGACGACAAAAGCGTCGACAGCTTCCTCTTCTCGTCTTTCTTCAGCTGGCACTGAAACTCAATTCACCAAAGTTGCTTCCTCTCCAGGTGAACCAAATCGCACTCCCATTTTCAATTGCATCTTCATGAATGGTGAGCATCATGCATTTGCCATTATGATTTCATGCTCGAATTGTCGTTTGTTTGCGCTTAATGTATTTCTAGGTCCTTGACCCAGAGAGAGTGACAGAAGTGCCCGTCTACACCTGCATACTTAATCTCGTTGACTTGCAAAAAAAAAATCAAAATTGTGTTAGTCAGAGTCCATTTCCAAACCTTGAATGCAGATTCCTGTGCTAAACGTCTCTTCTCCACAACCTTGTCGCACCAAAGTGCTAAGAGTATTTTATTCCCTTGGTTGACACTGAGGAGTGAGGAATGAGAAAGCTGGCAAAGAGTGTTCTGGTTAGAGCCCCCAATTGTGCGTTTAAAGTGGTGGTAAAACCCAAAGTTCAGGATGACACCCACCGCTATCCACTAGCACCGCCGATTTGCGGACCTGGACGCAAATATAGCTAATTACTTTTGACCTTCTTCTTTGTAGAAAGAGTTATCCCGAGAGATATGCATAGCTGGAAAAAAATGTCCATTTGTTCACCAAGAGGTGCATTTATTTGAAAGGACCCTAAAATTGCTGACTCCCACGAAAAGAGTTACAAGAGTTCATGCAATGGTATGTATTGTATGTAATGTAATCACATCAAATAGTCCATCGTTTCTTGCCCAATATCCGATGATTATTTACCCTTTTCCGAGATGTTTGCTTCTAGTCACCTCTCTGATCACATTTATAGAGTTGGTGGCCCGGTCCTGCATCGAAGGATTCACAATCGAGTAAGTGCAATCAATGGCTCGGGGGCTCATTTGTACAAAAAAAATCAAATTAAGCCGTGAAAACATTAACCGATGGAAGAAGAACTTTCGTTCATGTTGTGCCGGTGCCTCCACGGGCATTGTCTGGATTCATTCGGCAGTGAAAGTAGTTGACTCGAAATAAACTCAAACATCGCAGACACAAATCAGTGCACCGTCTCTCAAATAAGAAAATAAATCTCTCATCCTCCAGGATATCATGATCGTCTTCCTCTCCAGATCGACGTTGAACCACCAAGGAATGTTGCGAGAAGGGCATCAGACGGTGCGTATAAATACGATTTGCCCGAAACCCACTCGGTCTGTGGTTTATTAAAGTTTCATGACTCTTTTTCCCTCTCCCAACCCTAACGAACGGTGAAAGTTTATGGCTTAGGGTAGTGGTGGTGGTGGTGGTGGTGTTGAGCCAGTTCGAAGTGCATTCCTCCGAGTGAATATGTCATTCTTCATTTCGCCACCCTTTAACAGGAGCCACAAGCAATCTTGATTCGAAATCCGTGAGATTGATCGGACCACATCGGAGTGAACTCGCCACTACTTAACCTTCCACAATGCGATTGTAACGCAAGCTCTAAACGATTGTCCCCCCCTTCACATCTCATACTCTCAATTACGAGAAGGTTTTCACCTAACCGATTGTACCAATCCAAGATGATTCCAGACTCACTTGAAGAGGACCCTTGATCCGATGGCGAGTGTTTAGTGTTTTCAAGTTTCAACTACCAAGATCTGCTGATCTGCTACTACCGTAGTAAGGTCTTCATTGTTGGTCGCGCTTGGGCATCCCAGTTATTTCTCCGCCTCCGGTTGGTCCGAACATGCTCATAGCAATTACAGATTGCAAATTTCCAATTAGTCATGATAACGATAAGATCCGGGCCGCGCCAGGGGGACACAATGCTAACTCACTTACCACCGCTCAACGGGAGGCTTTGTTTCTCGAATGAGGATGAAGAAAAAGAAGGACACCCGACTTGTACGGACGTATGTCGTACGTATCGGTTTGTTCTTCTCGGTTAGTTCAAAACACCTCGAGGGCGTTACGGCGAATTTAAAAGAAATTTCTGTTGATGGCAAACTGGGGGAGTCAACTAGGATGTCTGGGACGACGTGCCATGTGGACGGGTCACCGATTTCTCATTGGCTTCCCAAATTGGCAAGTAGGTATGTGCATATCTCGGGTATTCATCGGAAGAGCTGCTAACTCAAACATTAATGAAGCCTTTGTTAAGTGGCCCTGACCTGGAGCTACCAACGCGATCCTACTCAATGTGAAGAAGGTGTCCATGTGTTGGAGGTCCCGTCAAAAGAACATGAAAGTCTGGACTGAGACGTGTCAGACAGTGATGTCTGAAGTAAGAATGCCGCCGTCATGAACGAAAGATCCCAAGCAAGTGGCATTTGAAAAGTACGAGAGGAGCGGGTTCATGCACCAAATTGGAACAAACCATGGCTTCGGGTCAAGTAGCAAGTCTGGGCCAGTAATAAGTGGCAAATTAACCCCCTCCTTCACCTAATTTGAATATACGACGTAACGGCTTCTTCCCAGGATTTATTTCCCACCGCCCGGGAGGATCAAGGAATAATTTGTTAATGGAACGATGGACATGCAGTTAGTTCTCTTCAACGATCTTTCGTATTGTACATTCTTGAATGCTATTATTACAGCTGATATCTGCACAAGATGCTTGGCAAAGCGAGCTGGGTAATTATATGTGGGGCAGTCTCCTTTAAGTCTCAGAGTAGGTCATTAATCATGAGGAATGGCCAATTCATAGATAGCTTATAATGGGTATGAATGTGTGGGGAGGAGAAAATCTTACCTCATTCTTGGTCACCCGATCCCAATCCAGGAGAAGGAATTCCAAGCTGATGTTCTTCAAGCCATGATCATCCAAATGTGGAAGATCAAAGACGAAAGACTCGTTGAAGACTGGATTCAAAGTCCGTTTCTTGACATGGGTCTTCTTCTTGGCGATCCTCTGGTTATTGTACAACAAGTAGATCTTTACATAAGGATCTATAAAGAGCCAGACACAGAATAAAAGGTTGAGTGAACATTTGAACTATACTTGCGTGAACCAGTCTTGCGAGTCTATGAGCCGATATTTCTAACATTTTTCCCATTGCATTTTTCGGCCTTTTTGTGATTGTAATTATCTACGGTTTAAACTATGGTATTGAACGTTTCTTAGCTATCAATCACTTTTCAAGAAGGATAACAATAACTTAGCTCTAAGCGTTAACAACGGAAGCTCTTTTTACTTTTCAATTGTGTGGGGGATACTTGGTTCGAATGAATTGCGACATTGCTTTCAGATCTTTTTTTGATCTTGTTTTTTTATTTTTTATTTTTTTTTAACGCTTTCTCACACTTTGTTGGGAAGGCTGAATTTGTCACGTAATTGAAATGTATATGAAGCATGTTTCAATCAATTGTGCTATTTTTAGGATGTAATTTAAAACATAATGATTTAATCCCATAATAGGACCATCGTTGTTCATACATAGGTAAAAAAAATCGTGCATGGTCATTCATTCTAAATATGAAAAACATGGTTCTGTAGTGCAGACTTTTCGTACCTGATAGCCCCGTTATATCCATCTTCGGCAAGTTTCGGGCCTTCAAGACCACTGCAGTGATCCTATTAGCGGCCGGTTGGTAGCAGAGTGAGACAAGAATCTCACCTCGCCCTTGGGTCTTCAACTAGAATGAATGGAGGAAAGGCAGTGTCATAAAACTTTCTGTCTGAGTTGAACCTCCATCCAAGGAGTGCATCGAGGAGCCAAGAGCTACTCTCCTCAAGGCTGTCGATCAACACCAACTTTTTCACGCATTCGAGATTAGTCCGTTCAGAGGATTGGCCAATATTGCAACCCCCAAGGACAAAATATGAAAACGTCAAGCCATGTCGAGTTTCATAAATGGTTCTCACTCTAATTGAATGAAACCCAAATTTTGGTGCAAAAATGCATCGTTAAAGCCAAATGCACGAATATCCCAAGCTACGGCCTATGGTCCCTTGATTCGGATCATGTATTCTTCACATACCTTAAAGCTTCTTGGTGTGATCTCCTTGGCCACCGCAATTGGCTGATGGTCACTGGAACTGAGGTCCAAATCCCCGAGGTCGACCATGACTTCTCCAATGACATCATCGCGAGAGTATCGATCGAAACTCAGAACCACGAAGTGCAGAGTTAAACTCTGCAAGAAAAAAAAGCCACAAGATGTGTCCTTGAAACTTTTTTGCCTTTTGATCTACAACATGTGGCTCAAACATATTCATGAAGCTTGCCAGAAGTTCCAAAAATGCAAACATTGATCAAAACTTTTCAGAGCTAGATATGGGTAGATTTGGGGTGCTAGCAACAGTTGGAGGTTAGAGGCTCGCACGACCAGCAAAACCAGCATATAACATCCTCCGTTTACAGATCCGATAACCTGTGTCATGCACGTATTATATCAGTGCTCAAATATGTTTCAATATCAACCACCGTATGGAGATGGGAAGACAAGCTAGCAAGCCCGTCTTTGAGTCCCTGGCCAGAACTAGACTCTATCACTATTTCTTCTTTGGATCGATGACAAGAGTATGGAACAAATTGCCACCAATTGTGAGAAGTGCAGATATACTTTCATCGTTAAAGAAGAGTCTGACCACCTTAGTCGGAAAACAACCTTATAAAAAAAACCGTTACAATGGACCTCTAGATAATGTGGACCGGAAACCACCTCAGCTAATTTGGGTGCTTTTCGAACACTTTCAATTCTATATTTACACATTTTTTTTCTTTTTAATTTCTTAACTCCTATTCTTTATCTTCAAATTTGATGTATGAGTGGTTCAAACAATAAACAAAAGTGAATTAGAGAGCAAAATCAAATGATTTGTTGCTTTGCATGCGTTGAGACCATAACCTTTTTGGGCGTGAAGGTGGGTAACTCTTTAGTTGAACTGTTACACTTCATTCGATTGTTGGAACCCTCAGAATATTCCATATTCATTGCTTCTTCAATTATTCACGCCTGAATTGGAAGTGTTATTAAAACGACGAGGGCTTATCGTGAGGGTTATTTCATGGAACTTGGAACATGTGCGCAATAACACTATTCAGACGAAAGGTCATGAAGCAACCTCTAGACGTAATCATGGACATCCTTATAATCTGGACCGGAAACCTTCAGAACAATGACGAGCACAGAAACAGCTTTGAAGGATTGAAATACAAGAATGATGGGCTTTCAACTCAATTTCAACTCAATTGATTGTTAATTCTTTTTAAGACCTCCTCATCATTGGATGAAGGGCAAATATCTGCTCACAAAAGAGTAACAAAACAGAAAGCTATGAACTTTAAAAGCATTGCCCAAAAAGGAGACAGAAAATGAAAAAGAAAGAAACAACGACTCGCTTAATATTTAATTACGCTTTACCCGTGCGCATCCAGATTGCATGCGGTGATGTGCTTTGTAAAACAATTACTTTAAAAATAGTCCTCCAAACGACATGGAAATGAAAAAGTTCCTTTTAACGAGGCACGTAAATCTTTGTAGGGGAAATGTGTGCTTTCTCTGTTGCGCTTATTTTCAAGATCCCAACATTCTATTTTACGGTACGGTACGGTAAGATTTGGAGCTGATCATTATCCCACTTTAGATGGTGCTGCTATTCCAAAATTAGTTCCCATCCCAAAGGAAAAAAAGAACTAGTGCAAGAGATTAAATAAGTTCATAAGAATACCTATTTTATGAATCTCCTTATGAGTAATGAATGCAGTGTTACACAGTGGCTACATTCATGTTCATGAATGTTGAGCGAGTGTAAAATCGCATCAGAGTGGTTCTAAATCCCCAGGATTTGGAAACCATCTTGGTCCAAGATTAATTTCCGCTCCTTCTTTGTTATGGAACGACACTAAAACATGCTCTATGAGAATGAATGCGTTTCAGGTTCCAAATACAAGTAAAGAAATGCGATCCATCACATCAAAACGTTTCGGGAACACAAGGAATGATTTATGTTGGTTAAATACGCGTGTCACGATTACCCGAGGGTACGAAAATATCAACTAAGAGTACTAATCTCAAGTTCTAGATCCCCCGAGAACATGGTCCCAAAAAGAACAACCATAAGTAGTTCAAATCAGTTTCTGGGAAGAACTCTTTTTCCACTACAAAGAACCTTGGAGCCTAAAAGGCCTATGTAATTATGTACTCTGACTGTGGCTAAATCGGAAAATAATCAGAAAGGCCAGCAATGGTAAGGTCACAATTGGAACCTAATTGTTACGGTAACATGGTTTTGGCTTTAGTTCCAATTTGCCTTTGCAATCAGGAAGAAGGCCTAAATACAAAATACACAGTTCTTTCCGACCTCGTGATCAAATTAGTGATCCACTTAGAGTATCAACATTGGCCTCTTCTTCAAGAAGAAGTTTTCATTCCAGATTTCTCCAGATAACGTAGAGATCGACATGGAACAAGGGATCACTTCCAATAGCGTAACTTAATCATACGATTGATCATCCGATTTGAACGCAAAATAGTCATTAGAAATACTGCTTCGACTCAAATGACTAGAACTTTCATTATATCAATGGCTTGGCTGTTACGAAAAATGAATGTTCACGGATTGGTATAAAAAGGAAATGAGCACACGGGTAAGGCACACGTGTATCTAGATTCGAGCATTTAACTTGCTTAAAAGTCTCAACAACAGAGTATCAGATTCAAGATCCCTGTCAGCTTCATGATTCAGGTACTGTTTCATCACATTGTTAGTGGTCCCCAATTCTTCTCTTTCCACGTAAGCTTTCAAGATGAGATTTATCTGTGTGCTGTTTAATCCGTGTTACATTGAGCTGCAACTATGTCCTTCTTCAGATGTCTTCGGGAGGGTTCGAGTAAGATAGATTAGAACGGGATTGGGTCTAAACTGCATGTTCCAATGCAAAACATGTGAGAACAAGCAAGTGAGACTGGGTTGAAAAGAACGCGTTCTGTCCCAATTTGAAAGTGACAGCACAAAATTCTGCACCTTAAAAATAACAAGCTCCCAAGTGTTTCCCGCATGTCGAGGGAACCACGCACGCCAAGAGACTTGTGTCAAATTGGTGGCCTTCAAACTCCTGAATGTGATGGATCAATTTGAGAGGGGCTTATATGGCCTTCATCCTTTGTTCAATCACATGAGGGAGCATTTTATTACGCGGATACTTAGACCCTTCTCAATATGTTCCCCACTGCTTCTCAACTGCTTCTGCTCCTTCTCTCTCTCTTGCTCGCTCAGC
Source organism: Tigriopus californicus (assembly GCF_007210705.1). Taxonomy (NCBI): domain Eukaryota; kingdom Metazoa; phylum Arthropoda; class Copepoda; order Harpacticoida; family Harpacticidae; genus Tigriopus; species Tigriopus californicus. Next base: position 2,512,698 of record NC_081443.1, read on the forward strand.
ATCCAACTTGGGAAGTACGTACTGTATGTAACAGTGGAAGAGAGGCGAATCCGTTCCATATGGTAGAGAAACGTGGAACGACAATGGCGGTTCCACGGCCGACGCCCAATAGACGCCAGAAACCCAAACCATGTCTCAAAGGCCGTAAGCTATTTTGGGAACCACGCATTTGCAATGATTTAGGGCACATTTAGGACATGGCTGCCTCAAAACGTTATTTGCCAATCAGCAAGAAGATGGGTGGAAGAGACTCGCCGTCTTGAAACATGGTACACTTGGAGCAAAATTAAGTATGTTAACAGGCCAAGCGCAATAGAAACCCATTCGATTTTGTTTTAAGCCAACTTTTTCTCATGTCGGAGCGAAAAAGAGGTTCCTTTTCAGCCTTATGTAGATTAAGATAAATGTTCTAATGCTGGAATAACACTACAGTAGAGGAGTCATGGCCGCAAGTGCAGGATTTGTAACCCTTTAGATTGGATGCACAAATACAGGGAACCCTTTTGAGGTTTCAAGAGATACATGGGGTTAGAACGGGTTGGGCAACGAAGAAGCTTTCAAGGGGTCAAATACATTTGGCAAGTTTTTTCGGAAAATCAAATTAAGGCCAAGAGTTTACTGAACGGTGTTCATCATTGAGGTGGTCCAGGTTCGCAGGAACCTGGATCCAAACTTTTTTTCTCGTATTTTGAGCGAGGCATAAAACATTTCCTGACATTGAAGGGCAGTTTGTTGCTGCGTAATAATACTTAGAAAGACTAAGTATTATTGTAGTACCAAGGTGGTGCACTAATAGTTCCAATAGTTGGGCACATGTCTTTGACCAGGATTCGACATGAATGCAAGGTTTTCAATGCCCGTCGTTGCCAAAGGCAGTTATTATCAAAGCACGTCTGGAAATGTCAACCATAACCGCTGGACCTTTCACAAACCGAAGTTTAGACATATACACTCCACACTATGTCAATGATACGTATATTGAAGTCCATATATGGACTCAGAAAATGAAACTAAAGGAACGTAAGACCATCATCGTGTTAAGGTTGAGATATTAGAGACAATGGTTCGTAGAAGTACTTCTTGATGTAAACAATACCTGAAAACAACAGGTTAGAGTCTATTTCTGTCGAAGACGCTCACAGACTTGTAACTATTTGACATTAAATAATGCATAAAGATCTTGTATTTCAATGCTCTTCAAGTTTCTGACTATTTTCAATATTTTACTTGCACAATCAGTGGCTTAACTATGAATTCCCGATCGATTTTTTTGGTATATTTATTTTTGATCCATCTCTGATCAAAACTTTCCGAACATTCTCCAGTGGAGAAACGTAAAATGAAAAAGTTTCCATTCTAAAGTATTCCATCCCGGCAGCCGTCATGAAAGAAAAACCTGCCACAAACGAACCCCTCATCAAAAGTTATTCTCCCAACCGATATTGGACCACTCTTTGTCCATAACTTCCTTTTCCACCAATACCACATACCGGTGTATACATGAATTTTGTTATTTCGTTATCTTATAGACAGGCTCAAAAGAGATCATCCGATTTGTCGCCTTGAACAGATTATTGGAACACGCTTTTTATACAAGAGCCGGCATGGTCAAAGATATCGTTAAAATATGGCCTTCATCAAATCATTCATAACCCCTAGGCAAAAACTATGCAAAATCAAATGATTGCTCATCTTTAAGCTTGCCTTCAGGCATTGATTGGCTCAATAGATCTATAGATTTGCCAATTGTGTCACTCACTCACCGGAACTTGATTGAAGCTTATTCCATAGAAAGTGAAGTCCTCGTCGTAACATGGGTTGAGTGTTCTTCGCATTACCCTGGTCTTAACTTTGTGCTGCTTCTCCGGCAACAATTGGAGCTTCACGTAGGGGTCGCTAAAAAGGAAATGTAAAGTTTAATTATTAAACTAAATTGAGTTTTATTTCCAATTTGCATTACTCTAGGGATTCTTTGGCTCCATTTTGTTTTACGCTATGTTAAGCAAGAAACCCTCGATCCTAGGGCTCTCTACTCGATCCAAGCCCAGGGCAACTTGGTCCTGTCCTACAAATACTTTTGGTACTAAAACTTCGCCTCCCTTGAAGCCTGGATGGTGGAGACATTATGATTATCCAGTGGGAAGCGCCAATGTTTGTAGAACCTGACGTCAGAGAGACAAAACAAGGTGATTAGGCCCGAGTAAACCGTCTGCAAGCCATTCAGAACCCACCGATTAAAGGGCTCAAAGTAGGTAATCCAATGCTTTGCAAACAGTATGTTTTTCCCGTGGCATACATTTTTTGTTCGTGCTTTGAGAGCTCAGAGGCCCATTGTTCCAAGCGCGGTGCTGACATTAGCGAAGAAAGACATCAGTCTGCACTCAAACAAAAGGTCCTTCATCAATTATTCATCTTTGTCTCGGGTAAGATATCGTAGTGACCCGAAGTAGAGAGGATCAAGATAGATGGAGATAGCAGTGACCTTCGAAACTGTGTTCGAGCGTGGGAGGGAGATACTCAATCCTTGTCCTCACTTATTTTAGAAGGTCAGTGTCAACCAAATATCCAACTTGCTCTAGACTTACAAAAACGAACGAATTAATTATGTATTGTACAGGGAGGATCACCAAACATCCTTCATGAGCTCTAACCTGCTCTTGGCGGCCATGTCCTTGGCTGGTAGGTTCTGACATTTGTTGATGGTGACGATCAGTGCGTTCTTATCGAAGCAATACTTCACGGTGCAATGTAATGTGCCCAAAGCAGTCTCTAACGAGGCGCCCAAGGGCATCTGATCCAGATCCAAGCCCGAGGAGGCTCGTCTCAAGGAGGATCCTCCGGCCTCCGAGGCATGGCTTTCGTTGGCCTCGTGGTACACCGTTTGGGTAGTGAGTTGGGACTGCGGAGCACTGGCCTTTATCTGGGGAGCCGCCGGTCCCTGTGGAAATGAAAGTCTAATTAGAGCACGGATTTGGGCTATGGACTAGAAATCAGGTAGGTTTCTACGTCAGAGGGGCCCATGGGAGTTTCATCTACTGTAAATGAGTGCACGCTTTCATCGTCTCTTGCCATTCGTATGGAAACAAGATCAAATTTCACTTTGCCAGTGATTCCATTGAAAGGGGCAAAACGTTCTCATATGGTTTTAATTGAAATCAATCTTGAACGATTACTCTGTCACCAGACTTTTTTTTGCCTCGACTTTGATTTGACAAAGGTCTCGGTGCTACTTTCTGGGCGAGTAAACACGAAAAATTATTTCACCTACAAAGCTTTAAGAAAAGCATGCTTAGCATTTGAATATAACAAGATGTCTCTAAACTGTCTGAAGAGCCAACGGTAACGATCAAAGTACACGACTTCCGGTTAAGATATTAGAGGATGACATGGAGGGTATTATGGTTTTCAACCGGATGTCCTCGAAAGGAACTTTAGTGAACAAGGTTTTCCTTTGGATTCTGAAGGACTCCGTTAGAATTTAAACATAAGAGCGAGCTTTCCTCGAATAGTTTGGCTTGACGTCAGCTGACTCAAAGCAAAAGTTTGGACATGTTCCTTGATTCAACGAAGATTTATCTCTGGGTGATTGAAAATGTGGCTAGAAATTTGAAAACTCTTTTTTTTTTCACCCGACTCACCTGATATGGAGGATTGGATGTCAAAACTGCCTTGCGTTGAGAATAATCTTCCGCGGTTTTGTGGGAACTTCCACCCGGAGGGGATTTTGCTCCCGTTGGACTGGGACTCTTCTTCAAATAGTGCGAACCTTTGTCCGGATTGATCACTGGAGGTGGGTTCCGTACGGGTTTTGACATCATCTTGTCCTGAAATGTTCGAACGGGAGCGGTTTTAAAGTTCCTTTCATTTTGTGAGAGAATAATGAATGACTTGGCGATTTCCAACCTTTGATGTTCTCGTTTTAGGCACATGGCCTCCTTTGAAGGGATTTAGAATGGAAAACCTGACACAACAAGACGAGATGCACTCCCACATCATCGCTATGATTTGAATATGTTCTCGCAACAACTACAAATTGTCAAGACATGAGTGGAGTGAACTTCAATTTTGATAAAAGCGCTGGATGAGGAAGCTCGTGGCTTTTTTGGCGCTCCAGTTCCGGTGGGAGAGATAAAAGCTTTTGAGAACATAAGATTGCCACCCATTCTCGAGCTCATAACTCCTGAGCACTTGCTTTTATATCCTTTTGGGGGTCTCTTTTGTTCTTTGTGTTGTTCTCTTTACATTTTGGATTTCACTCATGTGAACGAAAGACGTACATAAAAGTGGCAGAGTCCTATGAGTAAGAAACACGAGTGTGCTCACTCTGACATTGCCAATACATATCTACAATGTTCAGCAACTCCGTCTGAGCTTCAAAGCACTGAAACGCCACACTGAATCCGATCACTCGAGGTGAAGGGCGATTTGGGATGTGGGATCGCCTTACCCTAAAGTAGTTGGTTTTCTTCACTCCAAAGAGATGCTTCTTCTTCTTTTGGGAATGGCCATGCTTTGCGCAACAAAATGCGCAGATCAAACAAAGGATGCTGCCGACCAATCCAGTCGCCAACAGGATAAACATGACGGTTCCGGAAACTGAGATGGATGACAGGTTTGAAAAAGGATTGCAATAAAATGATTGACAACCAACTTGAGCTTCTGCTGTACCGTACATCCGGAAACTGAGATGGATGACAGGTTTGAAAAAGGATTGCAATAAAATGATTGACAACCAACTTGAGCTTTGAAGATCTACTTACACACGCCTAGATTATCTCCACCAACCACCTCCTTCCATATCGGAATCCCCCCGCCACCCTGATCGGATGCCAATCCCCCCGATGCCCCATCGGCTGAGCGCTTCACCAGGTCTTCCATGAGGGCCTCCTTTGTCATGATCCCGCGGTGTGAGGCTTGGGACCGGGCCCGGGGTACACCTGAGAACACTAAACTTATGTCACTTGTCGCTTAGATCTGCTGGCCAAAGATAAACCAATCAGCCTTGGACGAAAACATGTGGATGCTTCATTGTCTAAGTGAATTTGTTCACTAAGGAATGAACGCCAAGCGAGGCGTCCCACCCTGCAACGACCATTTCCGTGGAGGAAGAAGCCCTCTTCTCCTCTTTCTAGAAGCGTTCCATATCGTCGAGCAAGTCCGTGCGGTCTTGGTCTTGGCCGCTCTCCTCTCTTCTCGCGAGGACCGCGTAGGGTTGGTTGCCTTGAATGCGCCACTAGAAGAAGACCTAGCTGAAGGTGAAGGCTCTCCAAAGAGAAGAGGAGCTTGTGGTGCCAGCCTGTCCTTCAAGTGCTGCCAGCCAATGGCCTACATGGCCTTTGTGACGTAGCTGTGATGATGAGCAATTTTCCTGCCAAACTACTGTACGTACGTAGGTTGGACCACCCGAACGAACGACAAGGCACAAGGATATTGGAAGCTACGTGCAGAGATATGAGCACACAAAAAGCCCATTCAGGCTGATTGACAGCTCCCAGCGTTTCTTGAAAAACTTTCACGTCGATCTCATGAGTCAAGAAATGCCTTTCTTATTGTGGCTTTTGAATGAAGGTTTTTTTTTATTTCTCCTTTTGTGGATCTGATCTTGTGCGTGAATTCATGCTCTGTGACCATTGAGAAAAACACGCTATTTAGCAATTCGACGAAGGAGTGAAGGACCTTGAATAATTACTTTGGACCACTTGGGTTATCTGTCAATGGTTTAGGTAATTTTCCTTCCATGCTCGCTATGGCCAACTAGGAAATGCAGCGTTTTCACCGACATTTCCCGCTCAAGCTTTTTTTTCTAACATATACATTCTTGACATTTGTCTGTTTATTGTTTATTTTGTTTATTGTTGCTGCCACTCGAAAACACAATGTGTAAGAAAAAGTATAGGCATAAAAAACACGAATAATTTGGAAGATAGAGAGAATTCAAGAAAAAAAACTGAAAAAAAAGAACTGAAAGCCAATGTCTCCTATCTACGATTTGTAACTACAACATTAGATAACACACTATCTTATCCACCTGCTAGTGAATACTACAGTCAACACCGAGTATACCAAATTCAAACATACCAAAACGAGGTCATGAATAAACCATTACGGTGGTCGGGAAAATCAAGTGCCATGAAGTGATGGAATGTTCACGTACATACTCTGTATATATCATGAAACTAAAATAACGCTTCTCCTGAGCAAATGAGGGTTTCTCGACCTTATTATGTTGCTAAGGATACTACTCAAAAAGAAGTCCTCAAAATGGATTCTATGGCAATTTTGAACTCCCAGAGGCCTGACTTGCAACAACTTTGCTCTAAAATACCCTTCTAACTCGACAAATGAAATGCCAATTTAATAGGTTACGTGGCAAAATGGAAAGGATAGATATTTGTCTAAAGATAGAAAGAATTCCAGCCGACAAGGACAAAAATACCTCCACTGTTGGATGGAAATACTAGCGGAAACAATTGACAAATTACGCTGTACTTCCATTGAATCTACATTTGAGGCACATTGACTACGTGTTTAAATTTCAAACTCAGTCAGAGGTGTCCCTGCATGTCAAAACTCAGTGTAGTAAAGGACATCAAATGAATGAAAAGTCGCACTTCTGACAAGAGGGCTTACTCATTCAAATTGTACCCCTGCTGAACTAAAGTTTAAGAGTAAATAACTTGTGAGGAATTTTTGTGAGGAATGTTCGAATGCGAGGGGGTTTGTACAACAATGGCCTTGTCAAACGGAGCCCCACTCAAATGAAAGAACATGCTTTCGGTTGATTAGGACGATTTTAGTGTTGGTCAATTTTGAGATAAATTGAACGTCTGTATCAAAAGTTAGGAGCAGGTGATGTCAGTTCGTTCATTAAGTGACCGCTTTATACTGACTTTTGAGAACTTAAACCTTTGTGACAGACGCTCCATTGAATTAAAAACTGGTTAAGACTTTCGTCGTCAAACAAAGCACAACTCATTTGAGAAAAAAATACTTAGTTGATCGGAGTGAACGTTGTCCATTTTCACCTCGACCATCTCTGCCCAATGATGACGTCGTCCTTAATGACGATTGTTTGAGAACGCTAGATCCTAGATCCTGAACAAGGTAGATGACGCCACATGGTTCTACGTTAAGGATCATCGCACACTCCTTCAAAAAACTTGCCAACTGTAATCTCTGCCAATTATGAGTAGCCTTTATTACTTTATAATATATTTTTCATAACTGCCAAGGCAACATAGCAGCGGAAAAAAACACTTTTAATGGTTTTGGGCAATTTTGATCTTATTTCCTGACTAACTAGACTGACTTTGACACTCCAAAACTCCTTTCATTCACAGACAGGGCTCATTCCACTCGAAATCAACGATAAATTGGGTACAGTGGTTAAAGTATCAATGTGGAAGCAAAATCAAAATCATCTATACCCTCATTTTACCATCATTTGCCCTTGAAGGGTGCCGCCTACATGATAGCGAAAATCAAAGCATACGATTTTATCAACATCATTGTTATAAAACCCCGCAAATTTCACACCTGCTCTCATGTGTCTTCCAGAGGTAAAGTTGTCTACAGTAAGTCTTGCCCAACCTCATTGAGACAGAAAGTTTTTGACGCTCGTCATTTGCATAATAGGGGGATCAAAAGCAATCTGGTTCAAAATTTGCAGAATTGATTTCTGCTGACATGTTTCCGGGACACTAGACACATCGGCACCAATGGTGTTGTTCTCTGATACAACGAACTATTTGATGAAGGAATCAGAAACATGCCAAATCTTTCAGGTATGTCGTTTGCAATTTCAGTTTTTGAAACTTAAGGATCGAGATTCCTTAGAGAAGGAAAAAAAATATCTTTATCCGTCCTTCCCTTGCCTATGGTTTGGCGAGATGGTAGCCTATCCACTAGATGTGTATTAATAACATTTTCGTAATGAGATGCATCTTTGATCGGCCAGTATTTATGAGTGCATCTGTGAAAACCTTTATGCCTCTGTGGTGATTGGTGACGTCAAGAAGGGTTTTTCTTGTGAATGCGAAAGGAATGAAATAGTGAAGGGCAAATTGTACACGTAGGTTGCAGCAAGAGGCTACTAATTGAGCTCTTGCTCGGATGGATTTGGAATGCGTTACTAAATATGTTCGATCTTGCATTGAAATGGATACACTCTACTTCTACTGGAATAATATACCATACCAAACAAGTTACAAGGCATATTATTGTCCTCCAGAAAGGTAGATCATTCTTCAAGGGAAGACCAGCAAGCAAGGAACAAAAAGAATATTTTAAAAATATTTACCAGGGCCATAGAAGAATTCGGAAAAGTAAGCACTTCCCTCTTTGAACCTTCACTCCTTTCCCATTCGAAATAGAGGTCGGTTGGAATTTTGTTCTCGGATTCACTGGGAACAACAAGTAACGCCACTAAAATATCTGCTCAAGCTCATTGAAAGCGGAAAGGTTATCAGCAATCTTATGCTCGGGGTGGTCTCCCACCTTTTTGCTCAACAATGGGAAACATTCTTCTCTCAAGGTCATCCGCTGTTTGAATGAGCTTGCTAATGGAACAGGGTCAAAGCATTCAAAAAGTGACCACGAGATCTCGACTTCCCATAGCTAAATCGACCTTGATAGGCAGGCACCTACATAGTAGGTTCCCATTAAGCATAATTACATCAACACTTGATGATTTTGGCCCTACAGAGGGCAAGTTAAATTTTGGCTGGTATACCCTGGCCTTATCAGGACCTTCGTGATGGCTTTGCACAACGGAGTTCTTCGTCAAAGAAGAGAAAGAAACGTTCTCGTTCCTCGTTGTTAGTCTCTTGCTGAGTTTTAACCTTACAGATCAACTGCATTCCGACATACCCAGAGTCTGTTCTATTTTTGTTGATTATGTATTGCTTTGAAGCTTTTGAAGAGCTAATAATGATATTACTAGTTGAGGCCCCACTTTGTGGAGAGCTTTTGTACATTTCTTTTGAACATGGAAAGAGCTATATGCATGGCTTAATTTGACCTGGAACTACAAACCAAATGAGGTAAAATAGCATGGCCTTTTTACCTTTTGATTGAAGAGACATTATTGGATGAGTAACCGGCATTGGATAACAATAAAAAAATGACATCCCGAAACGTATCAGGCCTTTGTATTTTGCAATGGAATCTGTTTCATATAACAAAGCCTTCATCTATTTCCACTAAACTGAGGAATTTGTTGTCCAACCGGAACCACTCATCCTTTCAAGTGTGAGTTTTCCGATTAGCCATAAGGGCCAAACTCTATTGGTTTTCAAGTGAAGAGTAAAGCAATTTCTTAGAATAGTGTTTGAGGTCTTACCACTTCAGTAATCCCGTTTTGATATGCTTCATATCTGTCCATTCTTTGTAATGAAAATGGTTCGTTCTTGGAAAGGTTGGGCTAACTTGTTGTTTTGAAAGGGCTTAACAGGTACAGTATTATCCTTCTTTCGAGACGCAAACCTGTGGTCTATTTGCAATCACAGTAAAATTAACTGAAATTTTGAATAATTCCATTTGACCTTAATTAGCCATACCTGTCGTTAATTATGTTTTAGCCGATGGAATTTGAGACATTTTCATTGTATATTACTAATTCCGTTTTCATTAATGGAAATATTTGTTGGGTCTGCCAAGACTTCAAATTCGCTTTTGAGGCTTCTAGATCTCTTATCAGTGATCTGATTGAATTGAAACCAACGCCATTGAAAAGAGCATTAAAGTATTTAGCTCTCAATTGAGCCACAGTACATAAGTAGGCCTGTCGATGAACAAAACGTGGCCAGCATTTTAGTAAATTGGGTCAATTTTACTACCATGTCCGTGAGCCTAAAACACAAAAAGACCAAAGTCTAGGCCAATTCTACAGAACGTTTTCTAAACCATACATCTGTCAGCCATATTTCTCAGCCCCATGGATGAGCTTAAGGATTTGACCTAGCCTTTGACCTTGCTGTCGTTTTGGGGGTAACACAAGTAATGTTGAAATGAAGAAAATTATTCAAACGCTTTCCAGGGGAAAAATTTGGCCCGTTGAAAGCTAAATATTTCATATTTAAATCAATGAAATTTGCAATTTTTCAAGACTGTTCTTTGGTCATCAAATGCCCGTCCTTGGGCAATTTTCTTATCTTTGGCTAGTACAATGATATAATAGAATGATGGCTGAAATTTAAAAATCAACCATTTTTAACATTGACAAGCTGTATTCGATCTGATGGTGTCGCCGAGAGTCAAATCAGAACCCTAATTAGGGAACTAGAAGCCTCAAAAGCAAAATAGGAAATTTGGGGGACCAAATACCTAAATCTGGCTTCCAGAGCCCAGTTTTTTGAAGCCCAGGAGTGAATCTTAAATCGCGAAAAAATCCAACTTATGTAGTATGGTACGGCCTTTTCTCGATCTAAGATTAACTTCTGCTTTAAAAAAACGGGCTCAGCTCCAACAAATTCGAAACTTTTATGCTTTGTATAAATATTGATTCAAGACAAGTCGTGGAAATCAAACGTTCTTCAACTTGGTTGGACACTGATAATGCAATGTGAATCAATTTCTATAATCTATCGAAATAATCGAAATGGTACGGTCGAAAACCGAGCAATTGTGATTGTATTTATTTATTGTGATTTATTTCACTTCATAACTAATCGACTCAGGTCTGCCGAGACACAGTACCACTGGTTGCTAGCTCCGCGTGCGTGGGCGGTCTTTGTTCACTCAGCAGTCTGAGGATTTTGGGATCATCAAGTGGAAAGCTTCTCGGGAATCTTGTGGAAGCCATTGGATCAACTGGGTCGAGGTCTGTTTGTGCTCTTTTTCCTTGAAACATTAGACCGATTTGGGGGTGAAGAAACATTTTTGTGGAACACGAATGACTGGTGTGAATATATTTTGAATAATTGGACGTCAGATTCATCATCTTGGGAACACTTTTATAACGTGCTTAAACTGTTGTCATTCAATTTGAAGGCAGCCTTGTCGTTGTTACCAAGGACGCCCACAAAATTGTGAGTGGAAAAGCATGGAAGAGCTTCCTTTAATCTCAAAAATCTCCTTAATCCCTAATCTTTTTGACAAACATCCGTCTGAAGTGCTTAATGTTTGACTTCACTGTGCTTACATCTTCTGGGCTCTTACATACGTGAAAACTACTACGGTACACTCACATAATATATTTGGTGCCAAGAAATTGATTGTCATTTGGGACATCAATTTATTGGCAATCAGTAATTTGGAAAGAAACGTGGTGAAGACAAAAGTTCAGCAATTTCCTAATCTTGCTCCAGAAAAGTTTCGGACGCTTAATCACGGAGGCCGTCACGCCTGGAGAGGGAGAAAGCTCTACAAAACCTCGCTAGAAGATGTTCGAGCAATGCGTTACCTCTTAATCAGATGCATGCATGCTCAGAGGGTGCTTAATCAACTCTTCCCTCCCGATCAAGTACCCGATTAGGAGGCAACGCAGCACTCAAACGTCCTGTAGCGAGGTTTCAAAAAGCTTTCCTCTCCAGTCCTGACGGACTCCATGGCTTAATCCGCACCTGCAGATGCAGAACCAAGCTCATACAGGATATGACAAAGCCTATCGAAAAATGGGTGATTCTATATCTGGTTGCATTAGCTGGAAGACCTCAGACCTTTAGACCTATCGTTTTATGTTTCAAAGGTTATTTTTTAACTTGTGAAATTCTTATTTACCCATGATTGAAAAGAAAATAGTGTTGTTATTTGTAAATATTGGCTATTGTATTGCCAAAGAATTGATGATAATTCGTAGAAACCAAATTTCGTCCAATACCCTGACCTCTCTCTCGGGTTTGCGAAAAATCGGCTAAAACGGCAAAATGAAACCCGCTCATTTCGGGCGGGACGGGTTTGAGTGGGCGACCTTTCCGGGTTTTTTTCAAAATTTATTGTTACAATTTATAATATTCAAACGATAAGTTCCATTTAACATGGTCCATGCCTTACATATAACTGGCAAAAAACACCAGGAAAGTATGCTCAAAAGTACTACAACGTAAAAGTAGGTAGTGTGTTATGAGAGCATTTGGATGTGATGTTAGATCAATTTTCTTCTCCAAAACAAGTCATGTTTCTGAAAAATGTTGAGTATCAATTCTTACAAAGCTGTGATGAGTACGTTCGAAGGGGCTTTAAATCCTCCCAGTTTTATTTAAGTCTTTCCAAGGTGCAAACAACGTCTTAGGGGAAATGACACCTCTATGAAATCGATCATGATATTGCCATAATAGACTACAAAGGAATCAGTTTCAACATTTTTTTTTGTACTATGATCAAACATTTTTTTGTGTGTTCAGATCTCTCTTCCATTTTCAAAGTGCTAAACAGAGTGTCCCAATAACTTGGCCAATTCTTAAGTAATCTAAACTAAGATCTTTTCCAATCTGATTGCTAGTATTTAAGTGAAAATAAACTGCTTTAACTGTTGGCCCTCAGATTTCTGTCAGGGTAAGGAAGACACAATACGTAGAATTCTTAACTTTTGTGGAGAAGAGCATTCGAAGAAGTTTTGGCCCAACCTATAGTTCTGAACGTGGACGAAAAAATTCCAAGGGACTGATTTGTTCAGATGAAAAAGTGTAAAAATATCTAAAAAAAAAGTTGGTGTTCTCATTATGTGGTCTAACAAAACACAATTGTTTGGAAGTCAATTTAAAATTTTGTGGCTGAATGGAATAAAACACGCAATAAGAAGAAATCCTTTACAAGCATCAATAATTGATATGCCATCTTAGTTTGCCAACGCTATCAATCCACGAATAAAATGTGGTTGACTGTCTATTTGACAATCAAATGTCTGACATTTTGTGAGTTGTGCTCAAGAGGAAGATCTATCTTGCGCATTGTTTCCCACTTCCGAAATGTCCTTTTCTTTGATCAATTCTTTGATCAATTACCCAATAGTCCTCTCACAGGACAAAAGATATTAAGATTCCACTTATTTTGAACATGCCCGTTTTGGCAGAAATCAGACCGATATAGTTTTATACTTTTTGTCTTCATAAGTCAGATAAAAAATATGTCCTGAGGAGAATTTTTTAAACGCTTGTACCCCTATATTTTTCTATGCTCTTATCTCTGAGAATTAAGGATTGGACATTACCCAGAATGAGTATCTGCTCACCACTTTGGCGAGTGTTGCTTGATACCGATTAACTTCCAAGTGCTTAACTCCAAAGTAGGAACTTTAAAAACATTTCTTGTTAAGGTTGGCGGAATCCATCATTCAACATACATTTTTGAGACCTACAAAGACCTCTCTAATCTTGCAAAATTAGTTTTGATTCAAATGAAATGTCATCAAACCTTGGAATTCGCCAATTCAGGCTTACCGTATAACATTCGACAACAACCCAATCACTTCAAAATGTGTTTAAAAAGCAAAAAAGGCGAAAAATGTGTTAGTGCTTGCTTAAGAAAGCTGAGGGATACAAAGAAAAAGACTCCGGACATCCTCTTATGAACAAATCCCGCCCAGCGAGTAACCTCATGGCGATATTGGCTCCATTGAGGTAAGGAAAAACAATGAAAACAAAACAAATTCGGCAGCCCACTTGGTCAGCTAAGGAGTGCAATGGATGATTAGGTTAGGAATTGATTTCAAACAAGGTTATTGCACTATTTAGCCAACTCAGGCATCGGTTATCCAACATCCAGGTTTTGTACATCTATGACGTTGGTCATGAAGAGTGCATACTGAGCATCAGACAAAGTGCTTTTGACAAAGGTCTCCGGTTTAAAGCCCAGCAAATGGAAATAATTGGCGAATGTCTCCAATGAATAGTGCAGGTCAGGTTGGGATAACATAGTCTCCACTTTTGGTCCATACGTCGCGTTAACTGTGGGTTTTGATGGAAACTCCGAATCAATTCTCATCTTCAATTTACGTTCTTCTTTTGAAGCCAGGAAAATCGAAATTAGTGCATGTCGTCCTAATAGACTTACTAACATTTTATGGTTGTGGGTAGTAAAAGCTCCTGATCTAAATTTGGAACGGCGAATACTTACCTGATGAAACCAATTTTAGCACTATAAATCCCTCGTCATGAGTCAGTACATCCATCTCGTCCAGAACAGCACCTGGCTAATAAATTCAGCCTGTGTTTGTGGACATTCTTCATTAGATTTTATATAGCGTGTCAATATCATAATATAAACATCAAATACTGAATCAAAAAATATATGGTCGGTTACGAGTATGGCTATCCTAACAATTCACGAAGCATTGGATCGTTGGCACTTCCAATTTGCTGTTGTAACTGTTGCTGCTGATGTTGTTGTTGCTGTTGTGGCTGCTGCATCATCATTTGTTGAGGGATCATTCCTCGCTGCTGAAATTGAGGTTGTTGGTTCTGTTGCTGATGCAGGACCTAGAAAGCCAAATGACATTTTAGAGGTTTTGCCTATATGCCATTTCAGTGGGGGGAAGTCACTACTCATATCAAAAGCCAGACCTCATTCAAGAGTCTGAACACCGTCATCCCTCTTCGAGTTTACCTTGCTTGGTCTGAAAATTGGTCTCGATAGCTCTGTTCCAGTTCCATATTTAATCAAGTCAATTTTCAATTCAAATATCTGACTACGTTCGAATGATTTACCTGTCTCAAACCAGCCTGTTGATGTTGAGGTACGTTCCCAATGCCGATTGGCCTCATCACACGTTGCTGAGTATGGTTCATCATTCCGGAGAAGTTTTGGCGTTGTTGAACAACATTTGGTCCTTGGCTAAGCATGCCTCCTCCAATCATGTTTGGTTGTTGGCCTGTGGTAAAAAAACTAAATATAAAACATAACCCAAAAATAGCCTACGCTTGAAAGATCACCTTGGCTAGCCATGGTCATCGTTCCACCTCCCATGGTCATCATTTGTTGTTGCAACTGAGGCTGCATCATGCCTGTCCCACCTTGTTGGTTCATTTGTTGTTGCTGTTGCTGCTGCTGTTGTTGTTGTTGCTGTTGCAACTGTTGTTGTTTCTGACCTTCTTTTTGTTCGTGAATCACTGTACGGATGCGATCCACAAAAGTGCTTTGGTCATTTGGTATGAATCCCAAGTAAGCGTTCTTTTCCCTGCTGTACAATAAAATTAGTACCTTGATTTCACATCGATTGTTGCTATCGCCAGTAAAATGCACGCATCCAGCATAGTCCGATCCTAACACACGAGTTAGGGCCATGAGCGAGTCTGAGTGCTCTGGATGGAATAGAACAGTTGAGGAGTTTTGGAAGAATTGACTGCCTAAGGTTTGTGCAAGGGACTTAGGAATCAGTTGCATGATCAAATGTCGCGGCCAATTGTCAGACTTGACTTTGGCTTGACCCGTGCTAGGATCTTTAGGGGAGGTAACAGAGCATCTCACAACGTGCTTGGTCTTTTTCTGCTGGTTATCAGTCTTCGAGTTTTCGGTCCATGTTAGGTCACCTTCCCAAATAGTTTCTCTAGTTCTATTGATTTGCTGTTGCTGTTGTGGCATCTGAGGTTGGACTTGTAGCTGCTGTTGTCCAACTTGCCCCATCATTTGCTGCTGTTGTTGTTGTGGTTGTTGCTGTTGATTGGCCATCATTGGGTTCATTATTTGGGGAGTTGTGGCTACTGGATTGAGTGGACGAGACAATTGTTGTTGAAGGGCCGTCATTCGGCCTCCTTGCATAGTGATGCCTCCGGGAACATTTGGATTTAATCCTTGAGGCGGATGATTCAAGAGTTTGGTTAGAGTTGGATTGTCAGAGGCATTAGCTCCTTGCTGATGTTGCTGTTGTTGTATATGTTGTTGTTGCTGTTGCTGTTGGAGTTGTTGCTGTTGAACTTTTTGGCTGAGCCGGTCTCTTAACACGCTAGACTGAGTTGGACCTCCCATGGAAGCATTGGGTTGCCATTGTGGACGGGGATTCTGTTGCTGCTGTTGCTGCATCATCTGTTGTTGTTGCATCATTTGCATTCGTTGTTGTTGCCCTGGCTGTTGCCCTTGTAATGGTCCTTGCTGTTGTCCTTGCACCTGCTGCTGCTGCTGCTGTTGTTGTTGTTGTTGTTGTTGTTGTTGCATGCGTTGCATTTGCATTTGCTGCATCTTATTCATGGGCATATTCGATTGTTGCGCTATGTTACTTGGATTGATAGGTCTCTGAAGTTGCGGTCTCATCAAAGCCTGTTGTCCCATGGAGGTGTTCAATTGCTGCTGCACCATCCTGGGTTGGGCCATGCTTGTTTGGGGCATGGCCAGGGTCTCGGAAGCATTCTGGTTGACAGTGGTCTGGTTGTGCGAATCCGGGCCTTGTGTGTTCGCGATCATTGGGTTATTGACCACGCTATTTGGGTTCATGACAATTTGTTTCTGTTGCAACATGTGTTGATGTTGTTGTTGTTGCTGATGTTGTAGCTGTGGCTGGTGTTGCTGCAGTTGTGGTGGTGGTGGTTGATGCGTTGGTTGCGATTGGGTGTGGATCGGCATGGAGTTTGCTGTACCAGTATTATTAGAAAGGGTCGATTGAAGTGGGGTGAGCGGGACTTCGGGCAAGATATCGCCGTTAATGAGAATCAAATGTCGGCGGTCTTTGGCGTAATTCTTCTCCATATGCATCGGTACATTACCTCCCGTGCTCTTAAAAAGCCTCAATAAGAACGGGAGCTTGGTGGGGGCTACTATGGAGAGCTTAATATCTCGGGTTCGAATCTTGGCCACCAAATCATCCAAACTCAAGCCCATCAAGCCCGACACGTCCATTACCGGCATATCGTAGGCGGGAGAAGTACTGATATAAATGATATATTTCAAGGGCTTCGTGCGGAAGGTTTGATGGGCCCGAATGGTCTCGAGCCGATCAAAGACCACCAAGGCCATAGCCAAACCATCCACTCCATTGGCGTGATCCTCACCCGCACCCCCAATGAACTTGACCCGGTCATAGGCGGCCAAAAACTGCTTGGAGTGAGTGAAGGGCCCCTCATAACCCACCAAAGGACTGGAAAGAGGGTAAAGGTGCTTTTGAACCATTGGTCCATACATACAAAGCGAATCATTGGTGAACCCATCCCATTCTGTACTATGAACAGTCACTATTCATCCTATTGCTTATCCCAGCTTTTCCTTAGTTAAGAGGATCCCATGGTTGGATGGTTGGATGGATGGATGGTTTATGGATGGATACTCTGGCCTACTTACTTGGGCAGCGCATCTGCGGATTGGTACGTGACCAAGGTATAAGTGGTGCTACACTCAATGGAGGCCCAAGGGACGTCCTTGGCCGATCCCCCACTGAAATGGTCCAAGAGGCTCTGGATGTAATTGGTTCGGATCTCGGGATGAAACAACTGATTCATGGCCGTGTCCTCCAAGACAAACACCACATCATGGATTTGGGGCACCTCCATGCTCCTGCTGGCCCTTCAATCGCCTCCAAGCCTCCAAGCTTGACCTCGAGGTTAGGATGATTTCAAACCGAGGCACATGGAGAAGGAGGTTATGACACAGATGAATGGAAACACAGACAAGGAGGCCAGGAATGAGGATCTATCTCTGCGATTGGAACTTCACTTTTCTTGAAGAATTGGAACTAACAAATCAGGTGTCACTTCCTCGCAAACCTTAATCCTGTCGAGGTTGCGTGCAGGCTATTTACAAATTCTTGTCTAGAGATAAAAAAACAAAAAAAGTTCATTCTCCCCTAGCGTAGAGTTTTTGAAATATTGTTAAGCCGCACAAGGGCCTTCAAATTCAGACAGAGTAGAAAACAAAAGCATCCATGTATCGCCATTTTAGCCTGAAATTTGATGAAAAATCATCAGTACAACTCCCAACGAATAACGAAATTCTGTTCAATGACCTTTGGGTTGACGCCGTTGACCAATCCCCTCATTGATAACGGAGGTGAAGATATTGGGCAGGTCTCGTCCATGAAAGATTTAGGAGCAGTCTTACCAAATAATGGAAAATTCGATGAGCATATCTGCTGTACTGGGCAGGTCTCGTCCATGAAAGATTTAGGAGCAGTCTTACCAAATAATGGAAAATTCGATGAGCATATCCAGTAGAAGGTGGGTAAAGCTTTTCAAATGTGTGGTTGGATATATCGCACGTTTAAGTCCAGAGATAGTATCACATTGCTAACTCCGTACTAGTCAATTCTCCAGCCACATCTTGAATTTGCCTCGCACATTTGGGCTCCATGCCCCAACCCTATCGATATTACATGCTAAATACTTCCACTATCAAAGGGAACGCAAACCATACTTTATTATATGATAGGGTTTTTTGCTTTCAATGACATTTAGGAAACCTTGATTTACTGAACGATCCAATTTTTGACCTTTTTGCCTGCAATGTTTTCGTATCAAATTAGCTTTGATTCTAATTCGATCTTGAAAATCACTAACCATGGAATTAAATTCCCATACTTTTAAGGGCTAAAGACGTGAAGAAAGGATAACCTTTTTAATTTTCTTTGTAACGAAGATTTTCAAAGGATTTTGTAGTAGCAACGTGCAAAGAGAAACGACATTTCTTTTTCACCACAGACCACCATAGGATTGAGGTGCAAGTTTGTTTGTTTGTTTGTTTTTGGCGTCAGACGGCAGCTCTCTCGCTGGAGATGCAATCTGATGACGAATGTCCCAAATAAAGATAAATTCACCTTCCGTTATCAAAACCTTCATTAATTTTTACCTCACCCTCGAGCATAACCGCAAGTTCGCTCCCATGAGTTGTTAAAGATTCTAATTTGATATGACAAAGAAGCTGGGACTCGGCAAACCACGGATCGAACCAAAGGTAACAAAATGGCACCCAGACGCTTTACCGATATCCACGGCTTCTGGACTGGGATTGATCTGTCTGTTATGCGAAATTTATTACCGAGTATTGTAAAGTATTCGAATAAACTTGATCCCAACCTCATCTCTGATCTGATGTGTCCTATTAAGGGCTATGGTCTGAAAAGAGCTAAAAACGAAATCTACGAGGAGATAAACGGACATTTTTCTTGTTTCATAAATATGGATAAAACTCTGATTGTGACAAGTCATTGCTATTGCCATACACTTGGCGGCGTTAAAGTTGTCCCATTTAACGTAATTTATTTGATGCAAACATTTGGACTAAAACCCAACCCAACCTCGAGAATGACTTAAAACAACTCACATAAGCTAGATCTAGAGCATGGAAGTCTCAATTTAACTGGAGGTCTATCAAATTGTCACCATATATCCCGGTAGGCTTTGATCTCATTAGGAAACGGGGCTAAAACGATGAGTTAGGCCTTACCTTGGATCGGTTTTCACCCTCCATCCTGTTTAAGAGGTTACTGCTGATCATTTCCAGTCAATATAGTCCAATTTTCACGTATATTGTTGTTTATAATTCAAGATGATTGACATTGGAATTCTAGGATCATGTTGTAGTTGGCCCCTTTTTCTTTCTGTAGTTAATAAAACACGTCTAATTCACTTTCAAGGAGCGCTTGGATGTTTCTGGCAACCACTCAAATTAATTATATTATGGAACTTTAACCGAATTCTTGTCACTTGTAATGTTTATTCGAACAAGTCAAATTTTATGGTTCGTCAATCTTGTATCAACCATTTACCTCAACTTAACTTGGACAGCTGAAAAAAAAACTTGAAGAATAAGAAAAAAATCCTGGTAGACAGGAATTCCTCAAGCTACAGCTTAAAACTAGCCATGTTCCTCTCTATAATTTCGAATGTCTATGGCGAGGGAATTTGCCTGGCTTGGAGAGCGTGACCATGATTTTTTTAAAATTTTGGTCGGGAGGTTGAGTTCAATGGTTTCTAAAATTTCCGTCATACTATTAGGGTACATTTGGCGGTGTCAAATGTGTCCAACGTAACGTCGTCCATGGCTAGAGTAATTTTCCATGACTCGATCGAGTTTTTCGGAATCTTGGAAATTCTCATGGACTCGAGTCCTCACTAGAATCATCTCCACAGACTATATATTGACTAGACCTCGCATAGCGCGAGGAAAAATGCGAACGCTTGCCTTCATCAGCTGGTACATAAATTTTGGTGTACAGTGACTCATGCTTTTCATCCGTCAGCATGGCCGGGTTGAGAGTGAGTTTGTCCATGGACTCCATGGTTTGTCACTGGTAGCGTTCGTTGAAGGCCCAGCGATTGTAGGTCGTTAGTTCTAATCAGGCAGTCACCCTCCCCTTTTTGGGTGTACAGAGTTGTTGACACAAAATCCATTTTCCTCTGCACTGAGGTTGGGCCAATGCGACATCTAGATCTGTGATCATCTCAAAGACTATATTTACGACCAGCGAAAAAGTTATAAACGCTACAAATTTTTTCCCTCACTCGACCCGACCTTGAAATAAAATATATGACAATGGACCAATTCTTTAGAAGTTTGAAACGCGAATTGCCATTTGATCACCAGATCAATAAAAAAGAAAAAAAAGGTTCTCTCACCAACGAAGTTATGAATTAGATCGGATTACACCATTTTACCTAGAATGTCCGAAAATGTTTGTCAAGCGTACTACGCAAAACCAGGCCTTGCATTCCCGTCGTTTAACGTGGGAAAAAGCACGTGATATTGGATATGCGTCCCGTATCGGAACTAAAGAAGATCCCATGATTTCTATAGGAGACTTGCTCGAGCCATTTATTCATAAACCTCCTTCTTCAAAGCGACTATGGTGGTTAAAATGCAAAAAGGGGACAAACAAGCACAGCTAGACTCCAAGACATGACCATTATAAAAGAAAAATTCATATGCTCTCATGAATGCTCTCACTGATAACTCACTAGCTAGGTCTACCAACCCAAATTCGTTGGTAGACCAAATATCATAAAAAGATTGAAATAGACGAATTATAACCTTTCATTTTAATAGTACTGGGGATTACATTCCCTGTATCGGTTAGAAAAGCTCGTGAAAAACCAAACCAAACCAAAAATAGAATGTGATATGCGATTTGATTAAAGTTTGCCACTCATACTCCAAGCCTCCCTGTCCCAAAAAATTGCAACACAATGCACCGATGGATCAAATTTCAAGCCATTCAAAATATCGTATTCGCAATTGTATGAAATCATTAATCGTCATTGCATGTTTGTAGCTTTTTAGAAATATCACTTCGGAATGAATTGCATGTGCGAAACTAAAATCCGGACTCCCTTGTTGCGATGATCAAGAGTCAAAGCCATTTTGAGACCCTTCCGTTGAGAAGACGGCAAATAATTTGTCCCTGATTTCATTGACTACTTGCTAGTTTAAAGACGGAAACTAAGATTCAAGCAATACACACAATCTTGGCCAGTTAAGAACTCAACTTGGACTTGAATATTTATCAGCCTAGTTTTCAAATTCAACCCTTCGGAGTTTCTGCACTTCAGTGCTACAGATTTACCAGCGACCACATCGAAGAAACGGAGGAGCCATTTTGTGAGCACCCGATTACCCAAGTGGTCAACAAAGCCGATCTCGTTTTTTTTGAGATGATGACAAACTGACTAGTGCAGAGTTCTACAGCATACGTGAGTTGGTGTCCCAGAATTTCGAGGTCTATGCTGGACAAAGAGAGCTCAGGAATACCTACAGCTACTTTGAGTGTACGCACTAGTCCATTGCACAGCGAGATACTCTTTGAAGTCGAGGCCTGCTGTTAATTGTGAATTTGCTCTGGATTCTCGGACGAGGGAGTTGGCAGTAAGTCATGCGTCAAACACAAAGATCAGGTTGAAAAAGCCTGTTTTTGAAGTTCATAACACAACAAAGATGGAGAGCTTCAAGGCATCAAATGTCATTCAACCTCCGTCCGGCCTTTTGTCCGTCACACAAGCTCTAAAATTATCCCGCCTCCCACCAAAAAAACCAACAATAACAACGCAAGATGCGTGTTCTGAGTTCGATTGGCGTATTACTCTGTACTTCCTGAGATTGAAGTTCTACATAGAATAATGGGAGCCATAAAACAATAATGGTTTGGTCGCTATGATTGTATGCTGAGATTTCAGTTATTTCAGAGTTGACCAACACGATCGACATTTGAACGTATACCAATCTGTGGATATGAATCCATAAACAAGATTGAGGAAGCAAGCCTGTAGGCTTGGATAGGATGCAAGACTGGCTTTTGACTGTGCTATTCTTGGGTATGGCCAACGTTTATTAATAGTCGATACTACATTTGATGAAAGTTTGGGAAAAATGATTCTTTTTCTTGAAAGTTACGACCAAGTGTAATACACTATTGTAAGGTAGGATCCAATCTCAGGTGAACTTGGATAAACGTTTCCGCTATCAATCAAAAATTTAGAAGTCAATGTGTTCACGTCAATTTTCCTCTAGAGTTCCGATCAAAATTGTGTAGTGGATGAGGTGGGCTCCTAAAACTTTGGAACCATGCAAAATTGGAATTCTTATTTTCACTAACACACGGTATATTTTTAGATTGAAGCAAACATATAATTTCAAGCCCTCGAGAATTGTGATGCAAACCAAAACGACCTTTCCCAGCTTATATGAAATGGTAGTCCTATATTGCAATGTAAAATATTTCCAAGGATCAGTTTATCAATCAAGATTCCATTACCATCTTTTAATTCCATTTTTAAGATCCCCGATAAATGCCTTTGAAAATAACTAATCCTGAGCAGGATATAGAGCAACTT
Source organism: Tigriopus californicus (assembly GCF_007210705.1). Classification (NCBI taxonomy): domain Eukaryota; kingdom Metazoa; phylum Arthropoda; class Copepoda; order Harpacticoida; family Harpacticidae; genus Tigriopus; species Tigriopus californicus. The sequence continues at coordinate 2,535,377 of NC_081443.1, forward strand.
GACTTAAAGACACAAAAGTTGATGGCGTACTTAATGCACAGACAATTGATATTCATCCTCTTTTTAGGGCTACATAGACGCATGAAAGCAGTTGGCGTTGGCAGCCGAATGACCAGAAACAAAGAAAAATGAATTCTCGTCCAGCCACAAATTTGGCCGTCGTTAAACCAAGCGTCCGTGGAAGTTGTAGCTCCGTGACGCACGTTGAGCGTCAAACCCAGCGCTCCACCAACGCAAGAACTTCATCGTCAACAACAGCGACATCCACAACAACAACCAAGAATAAGTCGGAGAGCGTCAAGCTCACTTACTTTGGCGGCAACGGGTGTGACTCGAGTCATTTTCTGCCTCGTAAATACCCTCCGACCAAATGGAATGGTAGCAACTTTAGGAGTAGAAGCCACTCCGCTCGATCAAGGAATCCGAGCCTTTCCAGAAACAGAGTTGTTCAGTCTAGATCTGGTGGTCAAAGAGAAGACAACCCAAGGGTACCGACCATCTCCCGACGGTTTCAGAGCTTTCTTCGGGCTAAGCGAAAACCTGAGATCAAGCAGAGTGATCACCTAGTGCTTTTCGATGTGCACGATTCCTACTTCTTCCAAAGCCCCGACAGTCAGCCTTCGACCTCAACATCGTTCTCCAGGAACTCGAACCCTTTGTACGCCAGTTTCTCGGACGCGCAAAATATATCCAAGGGTACACTTTCATCAGCGGATCATCAGACAGATAAAACTGTCCTCGATTCTGTGGTTGATAGCGTCATCTCAAGGTAGAGTGTTTAAGAAATATGATATTGTTGTGGAGATGCATGCTGTGCGACTTGGGAGCGTTCTCAAGAATGCTCACATTGTAACGATCTCATCTGAATTCTCGCTTCCACTATGGTTCCTGCCAGTCTCCTCTGGAGGTTTTCTTCATTGGCTGAGAATCAATTGAAGGAAGTTTATCTATCTCTTGCGGTTGATTCGCCTATTCCGACTAGTCCTTATTCCAACTCAACCATAGCCAGAAAATGGTTCAATCCAACATATCGTTACTTTGTTAAGTGCTTACGCAGATGGTGTGTGGTTTACGGGGTTTAGGTCTAATCGAGCATTCATCTACAAATGGCTCGCGAGTTGTCGAATTGCCTAATGTGTTGCCACAATTTGCACCTTCGCAACGCTTTGTTCTTCCAGAGATACTTGCCTCATTAACAGTCAGACACGGGTGACTGGCTACACATTCTCTGGTGGTCAAGCCCATCACGATTCGTTCCAAGCCGCTGGATCCGGTCGGCAGTATATTACTGAAGTGGTATCCCAAGATCGGACTGACTTTGAATCTGATCCCGTTTACTTCAGTTTGAGTATCTTATCACCATCTTCCATCCCCGAGTGCAATTCGTCTAGTCTAATCAAGATGCAGATCAAGAAACGCCCCGTCTTTGAGGGGTTTACCATAACAGTGTCACCGATGTTTGTGCAAAATATCCAATGTGTCAATACCAAAGGAGAACTCTTCTCTCTCCTGGATCCGCCGAACACGATGAAGACTACCGTTAGATTTAGGACCGTCCTTGAGTTAGAGATTCTGATGGATCCCAAATATGTGGTTGACGTGTCTTATCCGACTTTAGCGGAGGCAAAATTGAGTAGCCAGATCAATGCGGACTCTCTGGTCACTCCCAGTTTGCTCAACATGACATCGTATGATGCCAATAAAGGAGTTTCGGAGGAATTCTTTGAGGAGGAACGACATTTTGAATCAAGTGTGCTGAACGATCCAACTCACGAAAACAAAATGTCCTTCGACGAACTTGGCCAAGTGTATACGAACATTTCTAGAAAGCGCATTCTATCCAAGGTAAGCGGATCAATCACACTGTACATAGATATGAGTTGAGACCAATGAGTACCAAAATCTATGACATATCTTCAAGGTTCAGTGTTCCAACATCCATTTCCACGCTCATAATGATGGAAGTACAAGTGTCCATCGACACACGACTTGTCGGAAGAATTCCCAGGCCTTCACTGACCCAAATAATAATGACAACAACAACACCAACAACACCTCGTTAGGAAGCTCTGTAAAACTTCCCGTGCAGAAAGAGATCATTGAGCACACAATGGTGGTCCGACACCCTTCGGACTTGTCCAACTTCTCGCAGCAGGTGGAACGAGAGAGATATCAAGGGGTAATAATATACCCGCTAGCCCTGGAATGCCCATAAACCCTTTAATTGTTGAATACTCTCTGTTCCATTTCAGACGCTGGGTAAACTTACCCGAGGAGGTGTCCCACAACAATTGGGCAGTACCTACGTTAGCATGCCTCATTCTGAGGAGGGTCATTACAGCTCACTGAGCTATGAGGAGAAACAGAAGAAAATCCCTTGTGAATGCGAGGATGAGCTGGATGAAATGGAGAATGGGGTCAAGTTTAATCCGTTCTACGTGCGGGAAATGCATCAGACCACTAACAAGTCTGGAAACCGGCCAAACTTGCCTCTAAACATAATCAATTCGGGTGGCCTCTGTCAGGTCTTAATGGACTCGGTCATGCACACAAGCCACGTGGCTGCCATCCACGCTGAACAATCCGATTGCTTCCAATGCCGCGAATACATGCACAAATTTAGAACTGGTATCTCTGACTTAGGAGATCAAGTTCAAAAGCTGGAACATGACGAACCTCGAACCTACTATGACATGCAAGTAAGTACAGGTCAATTGTAGTTGTATTGCATAGCGCTTACATACGGAACCTTGGAAATTTCGCTTGGAGAGGTTTAGTGAACAGTGACACGAATCAATCCCCGATTCAATACCCTTATCTTAGAATTACAAATCATAATACCGTCATAAATTTTTGGCTTTGGGAGTTTCTGATGATCGTAATGAGTTCAAGAAACGGTTATTACGTGCTTTTTTACGACGCCATTGTCCTTCTGATGACATCAAAGTTTGCTCAACCTTATGGCAGACGATCATTTTTCCAAATAATCTTATCCAAAGTAAATATTGTTTCATATCAAATTACAGCACTCCTTGGATGTGGAAAGGGCCCTTACTCGACTCCATTATCCGGCCTTACATCAAAATAGCAATCGAGAATCCAGTCTAGCGAAACGAGACCGTAGACTCAAAATGGTCGCATATTTCTCCGTGGTCTTTTTGTTCCTAATCATGCTTGTTATCGTGATTGTGGTCCTTGGACTGTATTTTCACCAACAAGCCTTCTTGAACATGGAATCCTAGACACCGAAACCTATCGCTACCAAAGAACCCCAACAATGCTCCAACTAACTTAAAATGTAATTTAAAGTTCCTTTACTATTTATGATAAAATACTTAACAAGGGCATTAATTCAACATGATCGATATAAAAAAAAAACGAAACTGACTCTATTTCATTTTCCTAAATCCAATAGAATGATATCTTTTTCTTCTCATTTTTTAAATCAATATTGATGGGGCCTCTCAGTGGAGAAGAGCAGCCACTAAAAGTGCCAAAGGTATGGAGAGAGCGAGAGAAATGGCTTTCATGGACGTCGCTCCATTGCAAAGATCCCCTTCACAAACACAACTAATAGTGCCTCCATTCTGTTTGCATCCCGTCTCTTGGGATTTACGCCCGGTGAAACAAGCTCGAGTCACATCTGAAATAGAACCAAGAATCCTTTATAGCTTCCAAAAAACACGAACATATTAGCGTCACTTTTCGTGAGAAGTCACTTAAATATGAATCTATGGCTGTCATTGTCGACTACTGTTTGTTTTTGTTTTCAAAATGAAGTTGTTTTTTCCTTCAAGGAGAAAGGATGGTAAATATTTGCTGACAGACCTTCTTCGAGTTTGCCAAAACGAGCCTTAGAAAATGGGAATCTGCAAGAGAAAGTCTTTCAAAGGTTCATCACTTTCTCGAGCGTCTAAGAGAGTAATCCGTCTTTTGTGAAAGAAAAACCTTTTCCGAGGTTGACAGAACAGACAGATCACATGCTCCTTCATTTTTGAAGAAAATCTCATTTAGAGTATTGTGGACAAGCTCGATATTTGATAGTCGAGACCCCATACTATCATTGAAAACTAATTCAAGCTCGAATGAAAGATTCAAAAGATGTTCACTCACCATTGCCAAGCACAATCTTCGTACAATGAAGCTCTCCCGCGCGACATTCTGAGGCCTCTGCTTGCGAGATATCCGTGCAATCACGCCCAGTTCCCGAAATGCAAGTGTAGCATTGGAGACTTTCCACTAAAAAAAAAAAGATAAAACCTTAAATGTCCATGCCAAGTTTTTCTTTTATACTTATAGCGCAAAGGTTTTACTCCAATATAACATTAACGAATCAGGTAGGAGTCGTCCAAAAATGATGGTAAAGAAAGCTACTCTTGGAATTGCTTATTACGGCAGTTGACATTAATGAAGAGGGTAATTCTGTAAACAAAACTGTAGAAGGGTATTTGTCGGGTGTGAAAAAAACACCTTCATTCTTTCTGTTCAAGAAAAGGGGTAACTGCTTTTCAAGAGTTTTTCTTTTTGGATAAACGCATACTATGACAAGGACACGTGTTTTATTCTCTGAAAATTTGCAGGCAATGCCATGTCTCTTTCACAATGCAGGGAAGACTTTTTCGGCGAGTTTGACAATACTCTCCTTCATTCCGTCATTTGAAAAGGCGGCCGTTATCTGCTTTCCAGAGATGTGATTGTCACGGTCTTCGCCCCAGAAAACGAATTATTTTCAAATCAGACGCAAGTAATGTACTTTCAGCATTGCTATGAACAACGTATTTGATTACAATCGGAACAATTTTACCTAATGAATTATGTGTGAGAGGCATCAAATAGCCTTTCGGAAACTAGTTTACTCAAAGATAAGATCATCAGTAAGTGCCAAAGAAATGAAAGTTATTGACTAGGAGGGGGTTGAAGAGTCACGTTTTCTGCAAGTTTTAGTAATTTTATATCACTTAAGTTTAGATACAATTATTCCAGTTTTAGTCTTTTTCTGTTGTATGATCAAGCTAATTTTTTCTTGGCCACCTTTCACGTTCCCTGACTTTGTGCCCGTGGTGATTGATACCAAATATAATTTGAGTTAGATGAAGTGCACAAGGTGAGAAGGGAAAAATCTTTGTCAGTGCTTTTTTGGATGGAAATAAACTAAGCCTTTCGTTCCTTTCATTGTTGATCAGATGCAAGCCTTAAGTCGGCCCATCATCATTGAGAATCTAAAGTTCGGTTTTGGCCTGAGCATTCTCAAAAATTTAGTACAGTCAGTATAAAATGCAGTATAAAAGGAAGTCCCAAAGTCAACAAAATCCCATGTTTACCAGCAGTAGAAGGGTTCCACATTCACAATTCAGCATCGCTAACTTTGATTTTCGTGATGCTTCTTTGATATTTGATGCCTATGGATCACCAAGAAAACACGCCGAATTCTGACCATAAAAGCTGGACGGTAAATAAATAAGATTCACAATCCCTGTTTTACGTAGGATGGGTGTACGAGTAAGTTGAGTAACGTTCTGAAAACTACATGGCCGTGGAAGCTCAAGTTACTTGAGTGTGTCTCTCTTGAGAAAAATGCAGTCATGAAATTTGTGAGATTGCCACTCAGTTGTCAACTTGAAGTCTTGATAGACTTTCGGCAGAGAAAGGAGATGCCATAAAAACATGGCTTTCTAAAACAACCTTCGTCAGTCCCAGAAGAGCTGATTTGGGAATTGAGTTTGATTTCAACACAAATAAGGTCTTACATCTTGGCGAAAATTGCGGGAGATCCAATGCCTTAAAGATGCCTGACCCTCGATCTAATGCACTAACAGGTACTGCCTACCTACTCATTCTTAACCTTTTGCTCATGCATGACCTCTTCTTACATCATTATCATATTCCCCATAAGCGTGATATTCAATCCCTACGATCTTTTTATCACATATATTGGGGGGGGGGGTCAAGTCGATTTTGCTTTTTTCAATGAATGTTAATGACTTCATGGTTTCAACCAAAACCAGCTTTTCAACGGCGCAACAATGTTGCTGAAGATGTTGCGTCCGTGAAAAAGTTTTGCTCAGTTCATACAAGTGGTTATTTACTTTGTACTATGGAAGTCCGTAAGCTAGCCAATCTCAAAATTGAATATGCTCAAGAGTGGGCAAATGGGCAAGGTCCTGTATTTAAATTGATGATTCCCCAATTTACCCCTACTCCTAGAGTTCTAAGTAAATACGATTTTTGCATTTTGTGGGCATTTGATGTGATGTTTATTCAAGCAAAGTCCGTCGTCTTAAAACTTCTGATACAACCAGAACAACAACTTGGGTCTGTCAAACAAACCACACAAAGCAGATGTCACTTCCATTGCAGCAGGCCTCTATATCCCTTGAAATTGTGCATAATGGGCTGAAGTTCTCGCTTATTGCGCGTCCTTGAAATGGAGGGTTAATGAGTTGGGGGAAAAATGGCAAAGAATCCTAAACGCACATTTCCCCCAATGTTTCAAAGAAACATCCATGTTAACCTGTCGCTATAGATTCTTTCGAAACATCTCGCAAATACCTCCCAAGATTAGTCACAGCCGATCTGAAGCCTCAAGGCATTCATTTCGAGGGTTCATGCATGATTTGTTGGGGAGGATATTCAAGGAGGAAAGTAAAGAGCACGGAGGACAGAGGTGCGTGTGGACTGTTCTTATATGTACTCGTACGTACCCTACTGTACAGTGTACACCCTACCATACATACAAATACGTAGCACAAAACGAAAATGTGTCTAATGATCACCCTATGCCATAAAGACATGTTCAGTTATTCAATCATGAAATGACGTGATGCCTTGGAAGGAAAGATACGTTTGACATCATTGAGGGCCTCATTTGAAGAAAACGTCGCTTTCTATGGAACCTAATCCCACCGGTTTGCATCCATGAATCGGTACAGAAATCAAAGTCATTTCAATTTGCAGAAGCCTTCAAACGTTTCTTAAGTCTTTGAATACAGTTTAGATGCTTTTCCCTTTGGTTCACGGCTCGAAGTTATGGTTTGGTGCGAATATATCGATAAAAGACTACGAACAAAAGAATATTTATTCAAGGCATATCTTGTTCAATGAATTATAACGACTGACAGTTTTCCAAAGATCAGCTCTAGGAGCCTTTTCCTTTAGTGTTCAGCGCTATATTGCATGATATTACTGAGACATTTTTATTCAATTTTGCTACATCATGAGCTTGAAAAATAAGAAGATAAAAAAATGTTGCATTCAATCAAGTTTGGCAAGATACCTTACCAAAAGCACATGCATCTTGGAAGTTGTTGCGTGTGAATATTTATTCATTCTTTTGTTTGTTGCAGAATTCTTATTCGCAATTTCAAATACTGTACAACGCGAAACAACTTCAGCTTGAAGTGTTCTTTGACAATGCACCTTTTTTATCAAGATTATTTCCTGTTAGCTTTTACTCGAATCGTCATATTTTCTAATCTTTAGAATTGCTAAATGTCCCTCAGTAAAAGGTTTTTGTCCTAACATCTGTTTTTTTTGTGTGTATGATGATGACCAGGGATGACTATCGACGTTTTGCTTTGCACCGATGATGCTTCAATGGTACACAATGGCAGCTATCGGACTTCGAAGTACGCACTCGCCTAGCAATTATGTTTCAAACCTGATCGGTGGCGAAAATACGCCATTGGATATCAAAGTTCCCATCGGGTTCTTGTAGTACATGTAAACAAGATCATTTGTGGTTCTCAATGACCTTTTGTGAGCACAAGATTACTTATGATAGGGAGACAAAAGCTGTTGAGACTGACTAACAATATCATCAAAATTGTCTTACCAGACCCAAAGATGGCGAAAATGACCAAGAGACTGGACAGAACCAAGAGCTTCATTGTCTTGCGTATAGTTTGTCAATGCTCACTGAAGCACGAGAACGAGTTCTGAGGTTGGAAACGCCGTTTTAACAATTGAAAAGCACTAACAATTTGGTTTTGGGTGGAGGTCTCTCGTAAGTTCCAGAGAAGCTCGTATTCTCGACAGGAAATTTTCAAAACTGAAGAAGATTCGCTCGCTTTTGGGCTAGTTGGCTCGTGCACTTTTGACTCGGATGAAATCCTGAGCGTAAGGGACACACTCACTCACACTCACACAGACACACACGAGAGCGGGCTTGGACTTTTACTGTCTTATTGCCTTGGATACTTCAAAGCTTGTCGAGTTTTCGTGTTTGATAATGGTGCGAGCGGCGATGCTTGTGTCCCCGATGAACGTCGTCCTGTTCCCTAGCTAGCGCACCACTTAAATGTACTTTTCGTGGGTCCGCCAAAGAACTTATCATCCTGGGGACTGGACACGCTTGATACAAGTGGATTTTCGAAATTATTTAAATGATGAGATTTTGTCAAATGTTTTGTGTAAAACATCGTCGATTTGGCATGTGTTAAGTACAAAGTGAAAGACTGCTTCTTATGCCGAAAGAACGTGCAGTAGAAATGAATACCATTAGGGAGGAACGCATAAACGTTAAAAAAGTGGGTTAATTCAATACGGTATAAAGCCCATGATAAAGGAGTCATGCATGGATTGTGTTAGTTTGCAGGCTCCAAGAATTTAACCTAATAAAAGCAGGACTATTAGATTAGCTTCCTGTCCTTGGTTTACTGGATTGGCAAATACCCGAGGAATACAATTCCTTAGAGGAGAGCCTTTCCTACATTTATTTGGTTAGGGAACAAGTTAATCGTACATTTGGTCACGCCAATGGACTTAGTCACTCCTAGGCAATCCCACAAATTGTATTGTTCCACTTAAAATACACGCCCCAATGATACGCGTACTTGTTCTTTACCACTTAGCTTCGTCAAGTAGACAATTCATTCCATTGTTAACAAATATGTATACGTACATCAACGTATCACATCTGAAGAGTGATACAACACAATCTCGTAATTAAACAAACTGCAACGCCAAAAAACGGCAAAACATGTTTCACTTTATATATTAGTAGATAAAGTAGTAACTGAAGCAGACTTACTTGAACTTTCAGCCCACTTGTCGACTGGGTTGGCCGGCTTATTTGCCTACCAGAGATCGTTAACTTTCTTGGACACCCTTGCCAATTCAGAACAAGGCTTCGCCCACATTCGAAAGTTTCGCTTCTCACTTGTCTGGTCTCCAGATGGTTAAGGATAAACCATATTTGGAATTCTATACTGAGACATAACATCTCCTTTGGCCAGCAAGCACATGTATATCCACACCCCAAGGCTAGCAATACATTTGCATACCGATTGAAGTGCTTTGGAAAATTACCTCTCCATTATGCAGTTTTTATTGAGCGCAGAGTGAGTTACTGAGATACCACGGCCCAGGCCTTCTCATTCCCGCAACTCTCAAGTGTGATCAAGTCTGATCAAATCCCCTCCTGGCCAAACGTGCTATGAAGAGGCTTGAACTCCCACTGTGGCAGTAATGAATGGAAAATCCATCTGAAAATGACAAAGATTACAAAATGATTTGGA